>NW_019213934.1:0-21694 GCF_002532875.2 Varroa jacobsoni | reverse complement strand
TATGTATTTTTTAAATAGCCTGATTGCTATTCACCCAAATGCTTCAAAAAAAAATGCTGCTTAGCCCTAAAGGGTTTTTTTTTCTCTGATTTCGTTTATCTTACTGATATGGTTGCAAATATTAGTGATTCATTATTGAAGTAAACAGAAAAACACAAAATTGATGGAGCTTTGTAAACGAAGTATGCATAAAAAAGAGGGTTTAGTTTATTCGTAATTTGAATACAAGCTACTTCCATCAGGTCTTCGGGCGATACGTGTAAATAGATTATTTTATCACAAGAAGCTTTTCTTAACAATTTCGACTATCTGTGAAGAGCTATTACAATACAAATTCGACATAAATTGTTACAATCATACTAAAAGAAATACGGAATGTTCTAGTGCAGGCAGGTGACATATTGATTTTTTATTATAGCATAGATAATTCTTGTGGGGTTCTATAAATGTTGAACAATAGCAGACTTCTTAATATAGTACTATCATCTTTACAGGCATACTTTAATAATACTATGTGTTAACCAAACAATCAAATCTGCATAGCAAACAATGAGAGTCGGTCACGTTTGTTGGTGAGGACTTTTACTTGGCTCGGGTTGTTTTTTTTTACGATAGTGGCTGCTTGGAATCACTCAGAACTTAGTCCATAAGATGGGCGCTAGTCCCTAAGTAGCGCAAAAGCGAGGTGTCGTAGAAGGAAGGGGCGGGTAAGAGTCGTGCAGGCAGAATCGAGAAAGGGAACATGGCTAGAGAACGGGCAAGCGGATAAGTCAAGTTCTTCCCCTCCTTCCGCCCTACGATCTTTGAACCGACTCACATCGACAGAATAGGGAGATCCGCATAAAGCAGCCATGGCGATGGTGAACGAAGCAAAAAAGGGCTGCGCACGCTAGGCTGCGTAGATAAAAACACCTCGATATCTTGTGCTCTCTCGCATAAACACACACATACACACAGACATCTTTTTGTCCAAGACAGTTTTCTCGGTTTTTTGCAGCCGTTTCTTCTTCAAAGTTTTTTTTACCTTTTCAGCACCGTGCTTTTCTTCGAGCGCAATGCAAGGGTGTACTCTATCGGCGTCACCGCCATGGCTGGCTTTACACTTGCGCAGGAGACAAACTGTAAAAAAGGAGAGCGATGACGACAAAGAAAGAACAACCCTCAGCGCCTCTCCACCCTCTCTTTCTGTAGTCCCCTCTTGGCAGGTCCGTAAGTTAGTTGGCCGCTTGCTGGTGTGCTGGTGCTGGCATGATGCTAAGGCTGTCATAAGGTCTCAGTCATGCTACCATAAGGCTTGCTACTTCCACGGTTACTGTCACTATCGAGGGAGCCGTCATCGTGCTTGTCTCGTCTAGCTCGCATGCTCGGTGGGTCAATTGCTTTACCTGCTCTGTTCCGCTCTTTTCTTACATTTCTTGGCCCATGTACGCAAAGGGACGAAAAGCAGGGCATGAATGGAATAGGGAGTAAGAATGCCCGTCGACTCAGAGGAGCCATGGGAACCTTCCCGTTTCCGCCCTCTAGTCAGTCACCCCCTGCTTCCACATTTGTGGGGGGAAAAAGCAGAAAAAAAAAAGAAGAAATTAATGCGTGGAAAACCTGCATCACGCTTTGTACAACTAACAACAAGGGTAGTGGCAAGAAAAAGGGCGCGAAGGCGATGGCGGAGGACGGCAGGGGTGTTCACATACAGCTGCCGACGTACTTGTAGCTGTCGACAGTTACGTCTGCTGCTATGATGAAAACATCTGTGAGCAGAGATTTAACTACGCAGTTGAGAAGATGCGAAAAACTGGGGGCTAGCGGCACTACAGAGCCGACAAGCAACGCGCGATGCAATCATAGTCTAGGCCTGTCTGTGGTCCTATGTGTGTGCACGTATATGGCGACAAGTGAAGAACACAGGGGATCTCAGAGACGTGGTGCTTGTGGAAAGGCTGACTATGTAGCGCGAGGAGCGGAGGTTATAAGGACGTCAGCGTGACAAGCTATGATGATGAAATAAAACGGGTGGATCTGGTTGACGCAAGCCGCAGCGCAAGGCCGTCATGGTGTGGCAATGTACCACCACCAACACTTAAATACCTTAGTATAATTCAATTGAACGCATTCAAATCTTTTAAATGAGTAGAATTTCAATACTGTTGGGCGCTCATCAAAGTAACTACTATGTATAAAGAAATATCATTTTACACGGGTAAGAATCCTGAAAGAGGCCAACAGATGGTCCTGAGGGCATATAAGTCTATAATATTGAATATAATATATCCTACGGATAAATCGTAAGTTTAGAGGCTTCTACTGTTCGTTAAAAATGATATGTACGATTCACCAAATGACTCAGAAAGAATATATCAAAATATATGACAGAAGGTAGTATGAAATGTCGATACTAACAGTGTCCTAGGCCTTTGAATGGCCGTCTAATGATGCCAATACTTTGTCGGCTAAATGTAAAGTTGCCGACTTACAAGTGTAAAACCGTTTACGTCATGTGACCCCATATAATTTATTCTGTACTGAGCAGAACAATTTCCAAGCTTTAGCGTTGGCACAAATTATTGTTAGAGATTAACATATGGCATTTTACAGGTCTATTGAAAAAACCCCAGATAAGTCGAGTAGGGCCCACCCCGGTTAGGCAGCAAATTATCAATGCTCTACCTAAAAAGAGATGATTCTGAGGAGTAAGTAGTAAGCTCAAAACAGCCAATTCTAAATAGAAAAACATTTTTTTTTTCTTACTGAAAAGCTTGTTTATCGAATATACGACTAAAACAAACCTCTACAGTGACGTTTAATTAATATATTAAAAATTACACAATACAGCACTACATAAAAAATATGAGGAACCAATTAAAATGAATGCAGATCGATAACACGATTACGATAAGGCTTGTTCAATGCTTTAGAGTCCTAAAAATAACGCAGTTGGGTTCTGAACAACACAAAGGAGAAAGAGACGAGGCAAAAATACTTTTGATGCAAGGATGCCTGTGAATAGCATCGATTCAACAGAGCTCAGTGTTTCATTAACAAAACAGGCACCTAACAATATAATTCAAAAGAATTTCAAGCACGTAGCGAAACAGATCATTATTTCTTAACACCTTCAAACTGTTGCGACTAAGGTAGGTTCTACAACTGATGACACTGTTTCAGCTATGCAACAAGTTATATTAGAGGTAACTCGATTCATAATCTAGCAATGTAATAATTAAAAGGGCAAATTTACTTTTAGATAAGTGAAGATATGATTTACTTTGTGGCTGGACAATTTTTCCAGAGTTTCCCGAGGCTGCGAACCTTCCTGTTTTTTCTCCTAGGCTATAGTTCGCTTGACCGACGTGGGCCGGTTTTTGTTTCAAATGGCTGCAGTTGATAGATGTCAAGCAAAGGTTGCTCGTATAGCAAGCGCTACGGCTGCAGCCTTGCTTGCTGCACGTCGCAGGGGCTGGCCGCCGTAAAAGCCATGTTTATGCACACGATGATGCCTCGTCCTTTGATTTTCTAAACACCATTGTAATAAATAAGCCTAATAATCTTATTATGGTTATCGTTATTGCACCACTGTCATTGCCATGTCGCAACTACGAAAAGTCCTCCTGCTATTCTTCTACGTGTTCCTAATATTACATGTACACCCTGCTTACTCATTCCCTCTTTCATTCGTCTATCCGTTGAGCGTACGATACACGCTTCTGCTGTACTGGGCTCGCTTCCACGACATAGCCTGTATTTCTAGCGCTCTTTTACTGCTGCTGGGATTGGTGCTGCAGCTGCCATTGCGTCACAGCAGCAACAGACAGCATGACCTACCTCTTTACAGAAACAAAGGGGTACGTATAATCCGGTTCTCGACCCTCCGAAGATAGCGGGTTATCGTTTCGTATAGTACATGCGCGCATGAACAAATCCAGTAACCGGTTTCTGCAATCAGGTATGATTGATAACACAACACTATTACCAGCACTGTCAATGCCATTCTCAGAGATTCCATAAATCATTTTAATACCCCATAATGAGCAGGCAAATCCATGTTGGTCATTGAATTTTTATTATTTACTGGATTTTAGTTTACGAGCTGAAACAGTTAGTACGCAGATTAGTCATCACTTGAGTGTTATTAATTTCGCACAGTATTATATCTAAACGGAGTTCACTTACGAAGAATAATGTATATATAGATATAAAATGAGATGCAGTACGAAATATGTTTATAAGGGAAAAGACTTGACCGAATTATTAAACCATCTTAGTTACAGAAAAGCTGTGGAGAGGTTTTTTAATAGTAGCAAAATAAAAAGTAAGCATAGTGTCCACAGCTACCTGCCTCAGACCAGAGAGAGCGATGAAATCCACTACTCGAAAACGGTTATCAAATGCGATGGATTAGAATAACAAAGCTCATAGTCACTGTAGTTTAATAGCCAAAAAAATATTATTTATAAAATTCACTAGACGAAAATAAGCTGTCGCCAGATTAGGATATAATTAATTTCTTCGACATATAGGACCCCGGTATATCACCACCGTTTTAGCTGCACGCCAGTTTTTGTGGGCGATAGTTTCATGTTAGAGATCTGGTTCTCCCATAACGACAAGTTGAACAAATGCAGTAAAAATGTTCTATTTGTATTAATTTTCCCAAATCATCTAATTTAAGGTTTGTTTTAATTCTAATTTAACGTTTTGCGTTACGAAAGGGCGCAAAATTAACGCAAACTTTCAAAAATGGGTTTCGAAATGCAAATAAATTCGAGGCAGTGCATAGATTGATATTCATCCAATTTTTAATGCTTTTTAATGTTTAATACCTTCTGATTTTTTTCTGACTTACCTAAAGCGCATGAATTCATTTTCCAGATGTCTACTGAGGTTATTGTACCTGTGGCTCGGGCAAAACTTTTTCACACTTCTAGCTAGTTACTAATACGTTACTTGTCGAACGTGAAGGTACATTCTGTTAGACTGATTTCAACAAGTTTCCAATGATGCGATTCGGGGTCGCTTTTTTCAACTTCAACCGATTCATCCACCTTGTCATTTAGAGGCAACTTTCGTAGGCGAATTTCTCAGTGTCAATGCTTTTTCTCGGCATTCTCTACCTAGTTAATCTCTATTGCTGCCCCTACTCATTGGTCTTTTTCTTTATTCGACATATCCTTAGTAGGCATCTATGGGTGCAAGCTCTCAACACTTCACTCTTTGACCCAAAGCTCGTGCACCGTTGCTCTTTAGTATTACAATATTATGAGTGGCCGTCGTTATCGTCAAAAAACTGGACCAAACACCCCCTTCCGCTTTGAGTAATGATATGCTTCGACGACAAGGTGAAAGACAGAGCACAAAGAGACCGACGCTAACCAACCGTCCAATATCGCTCACCTTTAACAGGGAAAACATTCTACATAAAGAGACTAGTAAGCGATAGAGGAGACAGGCACGGTGAGAGAAAAAATACTCCACGAAGGCGTTCTTACTTGGTGCGCACTCATGTTTAGCCGCGCTCATTATTCAGCGCACATATTGTTCCGATCTTAAAGCTAGTTTAAAAGCTATCGCAATCTCATTGACGAAATGTACTGATTTCTCAACTGAAGTAACTGTCCATGTCACAGCATTACTTTGCTCGCGCGCTATAGTGTGGCCACATGTTGGTTCTGACGTTCTACGAAATTTAAGCGCATTTCACATCCGCGCATATATGCTCACTAATTGGTTGTTCTCTCAAGTAGGTCACCTGTGATGTACTATCGATCGCTTTTGGTTCAGTTTCTACATTATTCAAGTCAATTTTCGAACCCAGATTTTGGGATGTTTTACACTTTCAACAAAAGATACTGCCTGCTAAAACGCGTCAACCAACTTCAACATGAAAGGCTTTTATACAACAAAATAATGTTTGTCGCCATCTTTAGTACTATTTGGCTACTTAGTGCATACGCTAGGTGTTCATGACGCTTTACTATATTAGAAAGCCCTTTGTGGCACTCGAAAAGTATGGGTATACGTTATAACTTTA
Source organism: Varroa jacobsoni (assembly GCF_002532875.2). NCBI lineage: Eukaryota > Metazoa > Arthropoda > Arachnida > Mesostigmata > Varroidae > Varroa > Varroa jacobsoni. The sequence goes on along the minus strand of NW_019213934.1, from coordinate 15,669 downwards.
ACTCGATAGACACGTACACACATTTCTTGATCCATAACAATGTTCTAGAACAGTCGCCTATATAACACTTCAGCGCCGAGTCGATGTACATAACTCATCCCATAGCTGCCCCTCGTCCTTAAGTCGGTTTACCAACCTGATCCTACCAGAGATCTACCTAACCATCTTTGAACGATATGTCTGTACGAGACAAAGACAGTGAGTTTTCTTCTTTGCGATTGTTCTAGTGTATGTGTTGTAAAACAGCCGGTGCCTTTCTATCAACAAAAAGCCCGCGAAGCTTTAAACTTGCATTCCATTGACCGCGCTCAATTTCTAATGAGCAGTAACTTTCTTCGTTATTATGGTACCAGCGAACAGCGTTCGCAGCGTTTAATCGCTCTCGCAATTTCATGTATGCTTTTAAACCATGAATTTTATATGTACATGTACCAAGGTTACCTTAGACCAAGGCTTCTTCACGTATGTTTTATCATCTTACAATAAAATTGTACCACATTTCATGTGACCTTACAAGCAGACCGTTTTTCATTGGCTTCTTTAAGATTCCTCGACGCTTACAACCAAACCAATGCAAAAGCACACAGTCACTGTTCTTTCAGCTCCGATTTGTCAATCTGATACTTGTCCTTACTTAGCGATGCAACATTACGAATCAAATTGCATTTGCATTATGGGACTTTCTATAGCTTCAAGCATCTGCTACTGTAACCATTCAAGTATGTATCCGTAATGTTGGATGCCAACGCTGGTTTTCTGGCCCTTTTCCATGGATCCTTCTACTTCTTACAACTATTTGACTTTTTTTAGCAAGTGTGGCACTTTGCATGGTACACTATATCGACTGTTTTTCTCGTAAATTTCTAATTATACTTCTAATTTAATTCCATACTTCTATTCCTACCACCGGTTTGACTTTGTTCAAATTTATTGATTAGAGACGTTTCCGATATAGGTAATTTTCCTTAAAGCTCAAATACACAATGCTATCTACTACATCCACAATTTACGCTAGGTAAGGCAACTAAGAGATATATAATAATATCACTATTGCTTTTCACCCCGGCTCAACTACTCGTTTGGTGCTTACGTTGAATGTTTTTTTAGCCTGTCTCTTTTAGTCCTTAATTTAGTTGCGATCATAAGGAATCTAAATTAAATGCATCATGTCTGTTGAGAAATAATACATTTAAGCAACGATCTGCAGAGAAGAATCGTATTTTGCTTTCCCATGATTTCCCGATCAATTCTTCTCTACTCTTCTACCGTGTTAGATTTCAACCACGCGCAGTTGCTCGTGTGTAATTAAGATACTTATATGTGACGTAAGACTACGGTAAGTGACTGCTTCGGTAACACTCTGTTTAAACACGAATACCGCAAGATACATCTCTATGGAGACGTATCGCATCTTTCTATTTGCCTATTAATTGGGAAGGCATAAAGACTCTGCTTCATGTGTCTAATAACAGATTATTTTTCTTTTTTCATTCATATATGTTCAGGTTGCTTTTCACTGTCCACCATGCTTTTTTTTTTGTTTTTATATTGCTATTATGCTCCCACTGCTTTTGCGTACGCCAAATCATCGTAATTAGATGCGCCATTAGGCCTCTCCTCTTTTATCTCCTATCAATAATAACCTTGACGGCAACCAGCTATGGCGTGCACTGCAGTGTTTCTTGATATATGTTTCATAATCTTATGTATAGATTATAAGGCTCTTAGCGGTTGGTTGAAGAAGACCAGGGTCTATTGCTTTGAATTCCGCTAACGTTACATAAATATAATGCCAGGATGCGCAATTTGGGTGGGTGGAGTTATGTTCTATGGTTTCGTCTGCTTAGACCAGTTATATTGAGCAAAATGGGCCATGAAGTTTGGCTAATTTCGTGGTGTCTCTTTGATGACTTACTAGTAAAACGTATTTCCAAGAACCTCTTCCATGGAAAACCAATGCCAAAATCTTGATTTACATGGAAAGAAAATGGTTGACATCACTTAATTTAAAGAACAGCCGAATTGTAATAACTTGGTTCCCTTCTACTTAAATTGTTCCGGACTTTTTAGGAAAGCCATAATAAAATATATTGTTGATTTTCCATTCTACTAGGTTTGTGAATAAGGAATAATTTGTCTTGGATTTGCTCACTTGGTTTCTGTTCTATAGATTCGAATAGGTTAACAGACGTTGTCTGCGCCACAGACTAAAGGCAACTACTGGTGCAAGAGTTATAGGGATTGAGCGGAAGTTCGGCCATCCTGGAAGCCGTCCTGGGGCCAAGCTGGGGAAGGCAATCAATGCAAACCAAGCAGAAAATGCGAACCGACCCTTAGGCCGTTCTCATCCGCTACAAGCGATCAGAGGGAAGCCAGACGGGTACTCGGGAAACGACGCTGGCAGAGCAACGCTGGATCGCTGGCTGACGGCGGACATACACCCAGCGCGCTAGTCACCTATCCATCCGCATGGACACAGCCGCGCTTAAGAGAGAAGCGAAGCCAGAAGCAGCAGCGATTCAAGCAGACCAATTACCCAACGGCTTTACGTCAGCTGTGTCCTCGTCGACGGCCCAGGCTCCGATCAGGTCCCAGTGGAAAGGCAACTTCTATAAAAGGCAGAGAACGCGCCTGGACTGGATACCCCCAAGGAATCGTGGCACTGGAGGTTCCCATTTCAAACGACTGGTTAAAACGGAAACATACGGGGCATTTGAGGAAAAGGGGATTGGACGGACGCAGCCAGCCTTGAAAATCGGGGCGTCACTTTCGTCCGACTATCCCAACTCACACCCTCATCCCTTTTCCCACTGATCCTTCGAAGCATCTATTGCGTTGCACTTACCGGCCTTTGGTCCGTAAGTTAGCCGACGACCCATACGGACGAAGGGATAGAAAGAATTGTGTAGTAACCACCGATTCTGTCAGACTGCTTCCTGCGCTGACAAGCGATGCAGAACCTCGCCAACGACTATACACAAGCATCTGGTCAACAACGATGATACCTCGCGCTATATGACACTAATAAGAATAATACTACCAACAGTATTGATAATATGAGCGCCAAAAGAAACGAGAACCAATTAAATGTATCTGCAGCAGGGGACCTAAATCGTTTGTGGGTTGCCTATCTCCATCTATACTGTAAGAAACATAACTATTAAACGAAACGTGATGTGTATAGAGCTAACTATAATTGAATTAAGGGAAGTGTTCTCACTAGTTTGACTGATAATAATCGCATTAGGTGACATAAACGTTCACATTAGATAAACATTGTGCGGTTCCATGAGACGCGCTCGTAGGATATATTGCCTCAAGTGTACGTAGGCTCTTTTTTTAAAGCGCCTTCCTTCAATAAGATACTCCCTATAGGGGCCTTGATTTGTAGAATCGAATCATCGCACACGTTTCTCCTTGCTGAGACAATCAAATCTCGAGACGTATCCATAGTTTAGAAACAGCCCAGTAAACGCATGTCTTTAGAGAGTGAGTGCGCGCATGGATATGGCAGCATCTTACTTTGTCGATGGATCAGGGCGAACAGAGACCAGGGCCGGCGGATTTGGCCTGCTTTTCCTTCATATTCACTTGCTGTTCTGACTCGTTATCGTAAGAAAACATTCGTTCGACTCGAATTGGTTGGTGCGACTTTTGATGGACCCGGTACAACCTAAATAGGAACCGCTGACAGGCACAGCATATGGCCTAAGATCGAGCTCACTTCGGCTCTGCAATGCTTTCAAATGCAATGTAGCCAACGAGGTTAAGTCCTGCTCCAGATCAGTGTAATAGTGAAATGTTACGTTGGCAATCCTTGGTTATTATTACCACAGGGATCAAACCGCATTTGATAGATACCAATAATACTCATCTCTTTTTGGCATGCTGAAGTGAGCTGGCACCCTATTTTCTAATGCTTAATTCCATTTGATCTCGCAGTCTTGGCTGATCGTTTTTCGTAATTTCTTCTGTATGCTTGCAAGACCCCCTTATGATTTCCTGAAAGCCAAGCGGTCTCCACAACGTATTTGCGTACAGAAGCTTGTATAGAGGTTCAATATCTTTGTTTAAAAAAAGCTCCAAAATCCGCCATGACTTAATACATATATTTTATCGCTTCGAATTCGGTTCGACGTACATAAAACGCGCATATGTTTTCTACGAATGCTATTCTAGAGAAAGCGTGTTAAAGGGTAAGGTGACGGTAAACCCCCTGAAAATGTTCTAAAACTTTAACATGTAAGGCAAAGACCCCCCATAATAGTCGAAGCGTTCAAAAAAATGCATCTTAGTGATGGCTTTTAATTGGTTTGATAATTGCCAGAAGCTTCAGGTGTAAAAATAGACTAACATAAACACCACACCGAAATAAAAAAAAAAGATGTCTAAATGTCCTCCTAAAAAAAACCTGCTGGGAAATAAACCTGAAGGTACTTGCTCGAAGAAGTAGCTTTTCTTCCCGCGTCCCACCTCATTTTATGAACATTATTGATACTTTTATAATAAAAAAACACTAAAGTAGCAAACAAGTAGGCTAACTCAGACGATGGACAATACCGTCCTACGAAAAGGGCATTTCCTATAACAACAAGCTAGAGATATTGGAACTGCTATAGAGAGAAAAGAGGGAGAGAGAGAGAGAGAGTGTGGCTTCCATTATAACTATTATTCCTAGAAAATAACCTTACCTCCATTAAATTGAGGCTTCATGGGCCACTTTTAACTTTCTTTTGTAAAGATAGAGATGAGAAAAATTATAGCTACAGCGTGCGCAGGTCACCTTACATTAGTATCAAAGCATAATGTTCATATAAATTAAAGTTTTCTATTTGTTCTATAAGTCGTTTGCCCTACAATACGCCTCTCAAGTACTAAGTGCCGCATAGTCGGTGTTTATGTTATTCTTGTGGATTTTTTTTTTTTTTTAGCGAAAAACTGCCACACGTGACATTTTGAGTTAACTAAAAGTATCTAAGCGTAAAAAGCATGGGAGATAATGTAGAATTGTATAATATCTTAGTTGTACACAAATACGATACTTATAATTCGAGTTCGATTTGGGTAAACAGCCCAACAACGACGAACAATTTTTTAATCGCATTTAGTGGAACTAACCAACAACTTTTAATACAATGTCAATATAGAGAACGCTAGTTACCAGCCAAATAGAGGCGTTCGAACCGTTATAATTGCGTGTCTCTTTGATGACTTATGTAGGATCAAATATAGAAGCCTATAAGAAAAATGAGTAACTTCTGTTGAGATGTTTGAATGAGAATGTTTTGTAACCTTAAGTTTGAACTATAAGGGGGGCAATATGACAGGATACGTGAAGTGATCCACGTTTGTTTTCTGCAACAAAAGACAACAAGGCTTCTGCCGTACACCGGTGGAATTTTATAACAGTCTGATTTTTTTGAGCACTATTATTATTTATTTAATGTGAGCTAGTTCTCACATTTTAAGTATCGCACCAAAGACTTTCTCCCATTAGGAGTCCAACCGGAATAAGTCTTGTTGAACCTATCTGAGGTTTCCTTAGCAGACATGTGAAACGGGGCAGCAACTATCCGAGCAGCTATTTACATTTAATATGAATTCTTTATTTTTTCTTCGTTCTTTGGTTTCTGTATTATTAATACTTAATAGAATTTTTTTTCCAATTGGAACCGGCCTTATTAGTTATGATTGGTAGTTATTGTTGCTATGGAAACGCACTTAAAGGGATTCGCATTACCCACTCGGGTTACGTCCTCTAAATTGAGTAACAGTGTGACACAATTTGAATCCCCCTACAAGAACATGATGTAAGCTCGAGTCTTGCGAGGAAATTGAGTAAGTCTACCAAATGGAGCCACAAACGTGTATTAAATTTTATATGAAAAATAAAATTAACCGTGCAGGACGTCAGAGAATGTCTAAGGAAATCAAACATTAAGTATAGTTCAAGTAGATAGGTTATTTCTAGGAAGAACTGAAGTCTATCGAAGGCAATATTCATCGTGAAAAGTGTGTGACAGCGATCACGAACGAGAAATCGAAAAGGGTCAAACAACTCGCGTTTGTCAACCGCCGCGTCACTATAACACATAGATCTTAATTAGTTCCATCAGGCAACTTTGATTGACTGCTACGCGTTAGAAAGCGTACGCCAAACTTTGTGCCGGAACAACTGACTGACCAGTAGATAAACGTCCGCTAAGAGTTGTGTCAGGACGGCGTTTTGGTATTTGCAGTAGATTCCTCTCTGTTTTGAGTTTTGCGTCCGGTATCAGCATTCAGAATTCCATCGCATGCCTGGCTATAGCGTGGAAAAAGATGTGCTTCTTATTGTGCTTTAGGTTCGAATCCGGGCATAGACATATTTTCAAAGGACCTAACTTGCCTTAATACGATGCTACGGATGAGTAGACATACGTGTACGGCTAGGACGAGGAGACCAAGACACAATGCTCCAAGTATCGGTTCAAAAAAAGGATCTTGATAAAAGTCGAAATGGAAGGATCCGAGTCCAAAACCGAAATTTTCAACGATCATTCATCTTGAGTTCAAGGCGTTTGGCTTCATGGTTACCAAAGATTATTATTAAGAAGTTTTAAGCAGATTACGCGGGTGTGTATTGCCCCAGAGACCAGATCTATGACACACCACATTCTGGGTTCTCCATCACGGCAGTACATCTACCCGACTACTTGTGCAGCAGCTTCAACAAAAAAAATTGATGTGTGTGTTACCTCGACCTCCGTATCCATCGAACATACCTTCTGCGATTTTCCTGTCCTCCAAACTAAGCAATACGAAAAGCACTAAGGGAGAAGCATTTTGATACGATAACAGCAATAAAAGAAAAATCGTTTACCAAGTTTAGGGCAGTCCTGATAATCGAATTCAAAAAGGACGTGAAAAGGCGATGATATAAATGTGATGCATTTAGCGGAAATATAAATACCCATCATAAGCCTAAAACATATCATTTTTGAACAAAGGCTTGTAGGTAAAAACTCGACATATTGTCGAATTTCCGACTTGTTTCGATGGAGCTATGTTTAACTACGTTTAGATAGGCAAGGAAGAAAAAGTGATGTGATAGAAATCCCCATCCTTCACTCGATTCGAGCGACATCTGCGCTACCGAAGTCTGTTGCTGAATATGATTTTTCTTTGAGAGACTCAAATTATAATTAATCTTTGAATGATACCGTTTATTCTGAATAATAGAATATTAAGTGTTTTTATTATCAAATAACTGTTATTTAGTACCACGAGTCCGACAGTACCACTTCTTTATCGTTCAATATTTTAGGTTGTAAAAGAGACAGGAAGCTTGCCTTGTGATTAAAGCATGACTTCGCATGTATTACTACAGGTGATATTAAATAAAACTACATTATTCGGATCTGTAAACATTTTTAGCAGTCAAATTATATGTTGTATACTGTGGAGCCCTCTTGCTAGTCACGTTCCCCAGACTCTTCGCCAGCTCTCTGTAGCATAGCTCAACCTGGTGATTGTTAATACCGACTTGAAACCGACCCGTCCAGTACAAAGGACGTTATTCTAACGTATCAACTACAAAGAGCCCGCGGCATTTTGTGCAATATAAAAACAGGACAATGAAAACCTTCACAGATTTTTCCTACAACATCTGTTCTAGTTGAAACGTCGCGTTGCGTGCAGGCACAAGAATAGTAAAGAAAACGCTATCACTAAGACTGTTCCTTAAAGCAACCGATGCAGTGACCATAGTTATCCAAGTACCTCATCGTTTTCATACAGCTTTGATCTATGAAGCCTCACGACGGCCACTGGATATTTTTTGCCTTGATTGTTTATAATTAAGTAACACCAGCAGGTTACTATATGAAGAATATAGATAGAGTAGCACTTAACAGTAAAGCCTAGATGGTGATAGCGCCAGAAGACTGTGAGCGTTACCACTAGAGCCGAAGGAGCACTTACTGTTACAAAAATGTCATCCAATATTTTCACGTAATAACACAACTGAGAAATAATAGCTTAAATATATCGTTCATTTCTTGTTGAAGCTGTTTTCTCTATAACTTCGATCCTGATGTCGAACAATTATGAGTATACGCAAACCCATATTCCCTCGAACGGAACACTATTAAAAACAATTTTTGCATACCACGAAATTGAGACCTACCTTCTTCTGTGAATCGTCATAGCCAGGTGTGGCTCTCGATGTATGGGGCAGACTGTAAAGCGTCCTGATGCTGTCAGATAGCCTACAATATTATGTCACCCCTTAGACAAATTCATTTTCCGTCTAGTGGACGATGACATGATTTAGCCCAATCAGATATAGTTATCTTTAATCTTTTGAGTGGGCCAGCGCTTTGCCCAAGGTAAGTTGGTCCTTGTGATCAGGTGGCAGTCCTGCTATTTTGCTTCTACCAGTGGCCTTTGGATTCAGAACCTACAGCAGGGACTCACTAGACCAGGTTGCATGATCTATTTCGGCTGCCACGAATGCTTCTGTTATATGTATATGGACATTACCGGCTGACAGCTGTTGATACCGACTGAGTATTGCCAGATGTTTCATGACAACACAGGACGACTTCAGACAACACAGACCTGAAACAGAACCATGTATAGACAGCGCAATGTGACTAATGGTTTGGCAATAACGTTATAGGAGGCTTGCAAACTGATTGCAGCATAAAATTTGTATAGATAAGACCAACAATATTTAGTTACTCATTTGATAGTAAGCGCTTTTTAGGAATGGTACTGCAGACCCAGTCCTTTAGGTCGAGGACATTTGCTTTTGCTTCTGACGGACGGAGGCGAGCAATTTTCTACTGTTTTTTGCCTGTTCTAGCAGATTGCTTCAGATAAGATTAGGTTGCTCATCGCAAAAAGTTGGAAGATTATCTATGATTAAGGCCCCAGGACAAGTAGATATTTGAGCAATGCACAGATAGAGAACAGTGTCGCTAAATAAGTTAACAGCTAATGTAGAATATACCTACGAAACAGATGTGCGTCGAAAAAATCGTATTGACAAAGTGTAAGTATTACATAGTTAGACTGTGTCGTGTGGCGGAACTCGAATCAGGAATCGGTATAATCAATACATAAAACGTACAGGCGCTGAAAATATCAGGGTAACAGTATAAATAGAGAACATATATACATATATATGTGTTGGAAGAGGGAACAGAAGAACGCGGGCTTCAGTTAATGAAAGCAGCGTTGTTCTCTTCCGTCCTCCCTATTCGTCGTCGGTCTCTTCTTTGAGATCTAAAGAGCTTTGATATCATTGCGTGGCCGTTTCCCGAAGCTCCTTACTACTTTTACTAGTGCTACTACTTGGGCACTGAAAAAGAAAGAAGCGTTATACTGAAAGAACGAAGATTTGTTTGGAGATTTATAAAGGTTCCAGAAGCGGGGAGTGGAAGAGCGTTCTAGATGATGACCAGGACGCCGGAACGAGACGGAAGCTAAGGATAACGCTCACTAAGGATTATTAGTGGCCGCGGCCTCTATGAAAGAACGTCTTAGGGAAAACTCGAATGGCCCAGCAGTTTTTGTAGTCTGGCCACTTCTCGGCCTCGAGCTATCGTCTGGTGCTCGCTGAACCACACCTCTATATAAAAATCGCCAAGCAACTACTTATTTATTGCTAATGTCGAAACCTATTCGTTGACCGGCACAACCCTCTGACTTCACTTCTTTAAGATTTGTATAAGCAGATGTGGTCATTTCTATGAGAATCTAATGAGACGCGTTGCAGACATCATCTACAAACAGTACGGATTCGCCTAGACGTCATTATCATCTTTCAATGAGTATCTATAAGCTTTGCGAGTCTTCATTTGCACATTGTATTTTTGCCCTTATACGTAATATTGCAGTACCTCACTGCAAGTCGTCCACACCGTTGATATAGAGCTGGTACACATACACACGTATATATCTATATACATGAACGAAGTTAGCACAGTAGGTTACCTGTAGCTTATACTCCGTAATTCAGTTTTTGTATGCGTTCCGGCATATCGGTTAACCTACTATTCCGAGTGCTTACTGAAACACGTAGGCTATGCTACAGAACGGTAATATACAGCTCAGTTGGGGTTTGGAGGAGAGAAAGTAAGGCTACGGTGAAAAAATCTAGCGCGTTGCAGTAACGAGATCCGTTGGAGGTCCGGGGAGGATCTATGTTGTCGTCGTTGATGTTGCTCGTCGTCAATAACGAGTGCTCCATCAGGCACCCCGCAGGCGGTCAAAAGCTACAACGGACACCTGCTGTTCGACAACACCTGCCGTCGCCATTGCCATTCTGCTGCATCTGCAATAGCAGCAACGGGTATAGCGGAGGCTGGCTTAGAAGCATTTTGGGACGCCTACTGCGGGACTATCGTCCCGTCGTGTAACGTGTTCGAAGTGAACAGACCTTAGAAGCACTGCGGGAGCCCAATGCCCATTGCCCGCAGTGAGGAAAGAAGTCGCGCTGCAGTGGGCCAGTTGCATTAGAACTTCCGAACTTTCCGCACTTTCCCTGGGGAGAGTCTCTCACTTGTCAGCATGGCCCAGTAAATTGCCTGCCTGGCCACCCGACTGGTCATCCAGCAAGCAGGCAGGCTGGCTGGCACACCGGCTAGCTCTTGGCTGCTGCTATTGGGGCAAGAAGGTGGGTGGAGGGGTCGGTCATCCATCTTAGAGGTTTAGCCGACGGAGCGTTCTGTCCCACCAACAAGAACGAGAAAGGAGAATGGAAGCGGTCGGTCAGTGAATATAATCAGACTCCCCAGCGCTATTCCCTCCTACTCCTCGCCACAACCTCCTACTTCCAACCATCTCTCCCCTACCACCCTCAACTTCGCTGCGTTCTAAGTCGCCTTTCCGTCTTAGCATCATGACTCGATGTTCTTCATTTCCGTGATCATGCACTCCCTTTCCCCTCGTTGTTGTCGTCGTCGTCGTCGTCTTCTATCTCTGTTGTCCAGCTACCACAACCTAAAAAAATGAAAGACGTTAAATGTCGAAAACTACTCGGTACCATCTATATTCAACTACACTAAAACCAAATGTTTTGAATTTTCTTTCCGGCATCGCCGTTACACATTCGATCATCTATAACTATGTAAAATCGGACTACACAACAGCTATTTTATTTTAATAAAGAGCTTTTTGATTTTTTGAGCTTGTATGGTAAATGGACTGATGTATTAGAATAACTTACAAATACAAGTTAAAGAAAAACAATGTATTCTTATATCTGACCAAAATTACGGATTCAATGCAAGCTATGCGGCGATCTTCTTTGACTGTAGAAAGCGTGATGGCAAGCTATTTAAATTTGATTTAACAACTCAGCAATGCAGTTAACAAGATTAAATCAACACCCTGTGCGTGGTAGAACTTGTACTCCTTTGAGTATTTCTTAAAAGTAATTTAAACGACTTCACGGAGTCTGATTGCTCAAAACACGGAGCTACTATAGGTAACTGTTTTGATAACGGGATGGGCTGAATCTGTTTATCTTTGGCCTTGCATACTCCTAGTTGATTTTCGGGCACCCCGCAATTTAGGCTATGGACTTTTTGGGCGCTACTGGGAAAGCTTTAATGTAAACCCACTCTCACAAACACGAAAGGCATATTTCTCCTGCCCAGCGTCAATTTCGCTTTACAGCGGAGACGCTTTGTCACGGGAAAGATCTCTGTAAAGTGTTTTGAAACATCGTCCAGATACAAGCAGCTGTATAAAGCAACATTCATCCCGTTTGCGGCGGGGGTGGTAGTGAAGCTGGTATCATTAGCTAGTCCTACATAAATCTCGCGTGTAACATAACGAAATGGCAGTAGTCTTAATGTACATAAAGGATAGACAGCCCTCGATACATATAATAGGTGATAAGTAAAGGTCGCAAATAAATTGTCAGTCAATTATATAGTCAGTAGTCAGTCAAAATGCAAAGACGTCGTGCAGCTTTATTTAGGTACGAATATAATTTAAAAAAAAATTAAATTATTCTACTCGAAACTCGAAAAATTAACTGGAATTTGTAATCTATCCTATCAAGTAAAGGTTTTAGGCCTTTGTTTGACATTTGGTAGTTCATTGAGATCCATCGTTGTTGCCTTAGAGACTGGCCAAACAAATTAAGACTCACGAAACATCCACCACTTATTAGCTCTGAGACCAGTGCGCAGGATGTGACTTTTACCCAAGTGGCAACTAAAAAGCTCAAACCCCGTATTAAATATTATCTAATAAATAAAATACAAAGTGATGTTAGTTAGTCTTTTTCTAGTTGTAGATAAGAACTCCACCATTTTCAAATCATACTAATAATAACTGCCAACTTTAGAGCCGTTTTTCTATGTCCATATCTCTGTCAAAATGTCAATTATTCCCTTCTTTAAGGCTTTCACTGGTGAATATGCAAGAGGGCCATAAAATTGCCAAAGCTGGGGCTGTAAGGGGTCAGCGTACCCTTGATGTATCGATACTGGATTGTGTCCGAAATCCAATATATCTCACAAGAAAAGAAATGTATTAGTGCCATGTCCCAAGCGCCGATTGCTGACTATTGTATGCCCTAAACCTATCTTGTCGCCTAGTGGAGCCTCAAAGAATAGAACTAGTAACGTTTCAATTAAACGTTAGTAATTTGATTTAATTACATTGATTAACATTGTTTATAAGCAAATTTTAGTTAATTTAATTACGGAACATAATAGCGCAAATCGGTTCCCATACGAAAACTAATTCCTAACCATGCATCTTATCCCTGTACGTGCGGCGGTGGCGCTATCTCTTTAGTAGAAAGTTCCGCGCAACTCCGGTTTTGTCAATCAATAGATCTTTATCCAGTGCCGTCGAAAAATATTTTCTCTATAGATACTCAAATCTGCTCTAAGCAATACGTACAAGAAACTACCGACGACCGCTTTCGAAACACTAACGCGGCTATTTAGTGTATCCTATTCTGTCTTCAAACTGAAAAGTCTTGAGAAGAAAGGAGCTCATTTAATTTATCAAAAATTTACACCGGGAGATCTTTCACCGACAGATAGCACCACTAAGTTAGCTTAAAACAAAAATTATGGTATACTAAGAAAGTTAATTTTTCCTTCTAAAATTTCGATTACAAATAGTACGTATAGAACATAGAAGATAAACATTAGAATCGAATGGGCTAAAGATAATATAAATCTTAGTATGATTTTTTTATTTTAATTGTTCGTACATTTTTACCTATTTGCCTATTTCTGAAGATTTGTTGTGTATTTACTGTTTTAGGGATAGATAGCAATTAGAGTGTACCTTTTTGAAAAATACTGAGTTACAAACCAAGATTTCAAACCTAGTCAAACGCGAACTTTGTTCAGCGTAACGGAAGTATAAAATAATATAGAAACATAGTTCTATTTCCTATCCCGCGCTTTAACGTTTAGTCATGTTTGATTGCAAACACAGTTTCTCTGTTCAGTCTTGTTAGGTCTGATGTGCTGTGCATGCTACATTGAAAATCGGTTCGATAGAACATTCGAGATTAGACTAAAATAATATTACACCAGGTATCTCTAATGTTAAATAAATGATGGTAATCAATTTTCTGAAACTAACCAATATAAACAAAAACACTATTTACTTTTGTCATTCCCGTAATCTACTATAGAAGACTAACAAATAAGGAAACTGTTGCCCTTAGAAACTGTGTTGGGCCACACGCACACACGATCCTACTCTCTATTGCACCGTGTTAAAGAAATCATCCTAATTCTGTCGAGATCTTTGGAGCCAACTTCGTTTATCAGAAAACGTCTTTGAAACGCAGTCAGAGGCAGAGAGCCACCTCGTAGTAAACTATACATATATTCAGTCTCAGATGCTTTTATTTCGGCCTAAGAGTTTCTCCCGTTGTTTGACTCTCCCAGGGCTTCTCGAACATTAGCTGTTGATAGGGCTTTCTATGGAGAAGCGCCTGAGTCGTTTTAGTGGATTCGACCCACTGGTCCGAATGAAGTCTTCTCAAGGAAAGCACCTTCACTGTGAGCTGAACTGATGCTTAAGAATCGCTTTCCGTCACGAACAGCTCGAAGCGATGGCCTGCGAGTTGGCCTCGTTAAGCAGAGCAGAAAGGAGTTTGTTTTTAAACGTTTCCATTGCACTCTTCAAGCCTTAACCATTGCTCATAATGAGGGTGTTTTAGCTATTCTCTGTAACTGATTATACGAACGGCCCTCTCACCGCGCAAGATTGCCTTCGTTTACTTATCGAGGAATTCGAAAAAAAGCCTTATGGCCTCATTACGTACTTAACAAGCATTAGCAACTCAAGCAACGCTTCGGTGTAGGTCAAGCCATTTGTTTGATCTATAACATAGGCTTAAGTGTCGATGGATACTGGGTGAACTCGCTGGTTTTGATTGTGGATACAACGAAACAGAAACGGAAAATTGAAATCTACCTTAATATAGTGTACAGTTAGCTAGATAACACGGAGGGCTTTAGTTATTATTGCAGTCGCGAATAAGATTCATTACGCTGTCCGCGTTGGCTCCATTCATGCATCATATCCTCTGCAGTAAAATGTTAATACACAATTCTAACGTTAAGCTAGCAGTACTGTATAGGTGTGTACGCCATATTTATAATTAGCGGCCATTTTGTTCCGGCTTAATTAAATACGCTACCCACTGGAAAGAGCTGATCTGGCCTTCAGGCCACAGTGTTAGATAAAAGCAGGCTCATTGACTCTGACTAAGGCCTCTCGCTAAAACCAGCTGCGTGATAAATCTTTCTTGTAGAGAGTAGTCGATAAAATGGGTAACTAGTTAATGCCATACTCATTTGGACTATCACCCATCAAGTTCTTGAAACTCCAACTAAATCATTTCTGGAACGGGATAAACAAGCTCATACGTACCCTAAACTGATTTCATTCCATATCTGCTTCCAATGGACAACTGTACGACCGGCCATAAATATCTATAGAAATGTACATAATTTTATGTGTCCTACTAAAATTATAAATAAATAGCTGACTCCCCGTATGAAACTCACTCTATCTATGCCCAAATTCGAACCTAGGCTTCAAGTTTAGCAGACAACCACGCATGGCAACATAAACAACTGAGGTCGGTAGTCTGTCCGCAATATCTAAGCTCATTGGATGCTATTCTTTTTGTTAATTATATGCATTTTTTACTTGTTGAGCTATTGTGCGTCAGTTATTCAGACCTATGGGAAATTCACTGGCGATTTTTATTGGAAATATGGTATGTTCACAGAAAACAGCTTAAGCCCTAACTTCTCCAAACTCTAACACAGAAGTGAATAGGTGTGGTAATCCATTATTGTGGTTATAGAAATGGTTTTTTCGTTACCAATAGAACTACCGACTCTAATGGATCACTTAGAGATATTCTGCCTATTCAACAAATGTGTTAATTCATGAAATCGTTCTTCTTCTTAAAAATTACTTACTGTGATATATATATATATATATATATATATATATATATATAGAAAAGCAAAACAAGTTAGCTTATATATACAGTACATACAAAATACAGTCTGAGAATGCACAGATCGGGTAAAAGGCCGTGACAACGCAAATATGCTACATGAAAAATCAGCCATATACGGCAAAAAGTTTGATATGTTTTAGGTGCACTGTACGAAG
>NW_019213933.1:156597-170928 GCF_002532875.2 Varroa jacobsoni | reverse complement strand
CAAAAAAAAGTTAATCTCATAAAAGTATCCTCACTTAATATACTACATATATCAATCTGCGTTCAATATTTGGTACGAGTCCTGCATTTTGACCGCGGGCCATATTTCATACTGTAGTTGATATTCTACCGTCATTTTTAACTAGCCTGGAAAGCACAGATGGCCTACATTAACGTAGACTTCTACTGGATAGGCCCATGCTGATACCAAAGGAGTTGAACGCATTTTGAGCCCAACCGGTTTATAGCAAAGGAGGACATCCAGCGCTTATTAAATTTTCTGGGTTACGATATTCAGGTGCATGCAAACTGCTACCCTGGACATTGATGAGAGATAGCAGCAGGTCATTAATAAAGTAGGCCCTATAACCTCGACCCAGCTAAAAAGCCACTGCGCAGTATCGTATTGCATCCATATTGGCCTCTCAAGTAGACTAAAATTATTTTCCGGACTTCCTTTGATCATAAACTCAGCTTCGAAAAACTTCCTTGCAGTTAATGCTTAATATTTTTTTTGTTTCGAAATATAGGCCTTTTATGTCACTCTCTGAGAGTATCATCTGCGCACGTTCAGAATCCCGTGCGGTACGAGCAGCTGGTTGAAGTGGGTACATTTCGCTCGCATTTACTTCTCCTTGAATAAACGTATTTCAAGTGACTACCGGTCGGCGTAAGTTTGCATCAGTGACAATTTAGCTGTGGCCATAGTAGTGGGGTTGG
The DNA here is from genome assembly GCF_002532875.2 of Varroa jacobsoni. NCBI lineage: Eukaryota > Metazoa > Arthropoda > Arachnida > Mesostigmata > Varroidae > Varroa > Varroa jacobsoni. Next base: position 170,209 of record NW_019213933.1, on the reverse strand, counting down.
TGGCTGATTCGAAAGCATGATTTTTTTTTTTTTTTTTATGTACTTACACGATGGGACTTCACAATGGAATTCGTGTCACTCTTCCGTGCGCCCTGTATGCATTTGACGGCATATTAGACGAATGATAGAATTTCTATGGTATCGTTTGAACAGGTATCGGCGCCAATTGCGATACTATAATGGGTTATTCAAAATTTGGCGCGTGAAACGCTGTGCGAATGATTAACTAAAAGGTTCGATATATAGAACCTATGCAGCCCTTCGTCGTCTGCTAATGTTACAAATCTACGCTGTATATGCTCGTTAATGTACACTTCAAGTTGGCTATTAAGTGGTTAATTTACTAGTTGATTAACGGAAATGAAAAGTCAGTTCGTCAGTCAGTTTACTTAATAACATATAGATAAAAGTTGGTGTAGTACTGTAACGTGAGTGACACTTATATTTTCAAATCTTCACAAGTTAACTTAGTACATTACATTGATTAGTAAAGTGACACTAATTGTAAGCATAAAATACATTTGACTTGTACAAAAAAAAACACTATTTCACGTATTAAAAAGACCCTAAGTTAATATTAGGGTATATATATAGTAAATGGGTCCTCTGTTTTCCAGTTTCGGACTAATCTTGTGAAGGTGCAAACGGATTACGATTTAATATCGGAACTACCCTGCTTGCAATTTCTCATCCAGAAGTCTCAAATATGCGGCACTACCAATTTTAACTAAGAGACGGCTGTTCCTTGGTTTTGTCAAACACAACCGTTTCCGAGCTTCAAGCCTTTGGCTGGTCCGATGTGGGGGGTGGGCCGCTCGGTGGGGCCTTTCTCTAACCCTTTACCTCTAACCATCTCGCTAACTTTCGGCATAGTGTAAAAGCCTGACGGATACAGAGGAAGGTCATACAAATTAGTTGACGTGGTTCAGCAAACCCACCATTTAGACAAGCGTAATACCCATTCTATCTAAAACAATGTGGGTATTCTTGTAGCCTACCAGCTACGCAATAGACGCAAAAGTTGGCCGGCCACTTGTATCACTTTATATGCGAAGCACGTCGCGAACGTGTTACGTGCATAACGTCGAGACGCATTTACAAGCGCCACTTCTCGTGGTGCGTATCAATGTCGACGAACGACGATGCGATTCGGTGACGTGGATAAATGCATTCAAACTGTAAGGTCTCGTACACTGACGACCTGTGCTAGTACGACTTCACTGAGAATACAAACGAAGGCATCTCAATGGACGACGATAGTAACAGTCGTGTCGCTGCTGTACATCCTACAATAAACTGCCACGCATAACCAGGACCGAGGCATTTGCAAAGTCCGTAAATGACCAATTTCCATTTAACGGTCGTTAACGTACCTACAACTTGTTAGCTCGGACGAAACAGACCTGCTTTCAACCCAAATGCAGCCCACTGGGCTCAATTTAATCCTTTCGAACACAACGAACCCCGTATTCATTCTTTTCTAAGCTCCGTTAAATTATTGCTTCCTACCTTTCTAGCTTGCTATCGAACTTCTGCGATCTACCCTCTTCAAAGTCGCTAATGTAGGGTGGCAGTTTCGAGTGTCCGCACAGGGGGTGACGCGAAGACTCTGAACTGGGCTACTGGGTCACTGACCTAATTACAAATCTGCCTAACACTACTAGGTCGAGAAGCCGGAGGTTTAAGCAGGACACAGGTTGTGGATACTGCGCTGTGCCTACCCTGATTTGACCTAGGTGGAGCATTGACCCAAGCCAAAAGCAACGCACTACAGAGCTGGCTTAGCTGCATCCTCTCCGGAGAGACAAAATGTTTTTAGGCTTTTGGGATCATAACTAGGCCGAGCGGGTGCCTTGGAGAGGGTGGCGCCATTTGCATGTTTGGTTTCATTAAAATTCAATAGATGCGTTTCGTTTCGATCAGTCAGTTAAGCGCCGTTACTGTACAATTCGAGCTGTGTATATTAATAGTCAAATATTTTTGTGGGATTATGAACTGTCTTATAGTTGGCAGCTTGCTTAAAACTACCCGTAGTTTTTGGCGTATACTTTTCTTACAGATGCTGAGTACGCCCGGTCTGAGTCTTCGTCCATCTATTACCGCTTGCCTGCATCTACCAAGTTCGGCGTGCTTGTCTATGCCGAAAACACTTGACGGGTTTACCTACCTATAATTATACTATTAGCATATTCGCTTGTTCCCGTTCCCTTCCGCTTTTTTTTTCTATCCGTTCTTCCCCTTCCGGTGGCTGGCCTCCTTCAAGTGGCCATCAGGCTCATTTCGATCGGTGACCCCTTTGAGTCCTTTGTGCTCTCCCTCTCCTTATTTGCTTTTTTACTACGTTTCGTCCACGACAGCGGTGCTGCCCTCAACTTTTCTGCGTGGCGACGTTAGCCCTCCACCATCGCCTTTTCTATCGACGCCTTCTACTCGAGGTTCAGCAGAGTTCTCCCTTCAGTCTTTTAAACTTTCCTATAGTTTGTTTTAACTCTGTTTCTCACTCTTTCCTGTACCGCTACGTTTGCTGGCTTTATTCGAGCCGCTTTGGCATGTCCGCGTGCGTTACAGCTGCTATGTCAGCTCTTGCTTCTTCCGAATCAACAGCAGCCCGACACTCATTCATACACCGTTCAAACACTTTACTCTTAAGCGGGCCGCTTTACAATCTATCTACCATCGGAGGTCGTTATTTCTCACCTGCTACGACTAACATTTTAGCCACTTCCCACTACTTCCACGGCTACTGCTAGTACTGAAACAGCTGTCATTGCGCGAGTATCAGCAGTAAGTTGTTACTTTTCAATTGACGCTTCCTCCAGATCGCTTCTCAGACGCATCGATTACACCCTGACTTTTTTTCTTCTATTCACTTCTGCTGAAGTCGCTTAGGACAAAAACGATGGTTGGGTAGCGAGTGAAGCGGAAGGCTCTCTGCAGCTTTATGCGCCCGTCTATCTGTAAACATGTGTACCGTCATACGTTTCATCAATAGCCGATACGACGAATTCACGCCGACTATTTAGTTCCGGTTTTCATTTATTGTAGCGATCCTCCAAGTTACATACATACACTAATTCACACACATACACATCTATATATGTAATCTGAACGAATCGTCATGCAACCTTGGCCGTGAGATGAAAGCTAAGATGACCTCGACACGGCTGAGGTTACCGCAGCGATAGTGTAAGGTCTCTATATAATAAATGCATACAAGTCCTCTTACGGTGCGAATTGAACTGGGCTTTTTGAGGTCAGGTCAAAAAGCTTTTGGGGAGCCTCTGCTGACCCAGGAGATTAAGGGTCAGAGGCGCGTAGGAGGAGGTCAGAGACTGCGGCACTATTAACTTAGCTTGACCCGGTCTAACCTCGACGATGCGCTGAACCGGTGCCATTGACATCGAGGTCAACGCGGGTCAAAAGACTCATGGTGTATGGTAGTGAGGGACAAAAGACCACTTTAATCACCAAGAAAACTCAAGTGATTCTCGTAGAGTTAATATAAGTTTATGAATATTTAGTTTTTTTTTCTCAATAATATAAAGTAACACAATTCGTGTATCAGAGTTTCCACAGAGTAGGTTTTCCATGCGGGCAGCCTACAAAGAAACGTTGCCTATCTCGAAAGGAACACAATTTCTTAAAATATGCTAGAGCTAAATTCTAAGCTTCTGATTCAAAAATAGAATACCATTAGCTCGACGGACTAGCTGTTTATTGGAGATATTATTAAAGTTGATTAAATGTCCAGCCATGAAGAAACCGATGACTGATAGTAAGGTTGCCGGCATTATCTGTACGCTCTACGTGTTTCTATAGAAATAGCTGCGAGTAACAAATACTGCCAGCGCACAAGTTAATGGTCTAAGGAAGTTGAGTTAGAAATGACTATAATAAGGTACCGACATATACTACACGACATGTATGATTAAATAAAGAGAGAAAATAAAAGTAAAAAGTTTGTCATATATATTCGAAAACAATGTTATCAACATAGCGAACTGCGTCTAGGAAATATTTTTTTATAACTGCTTGGTGCTAGTTTATAACGTAAACTCAACATCGGCAGTCGCTTTTTACGCCTCACCCCTTAGTTCCATACGCTCTCAATCGCATGCGATGAACTAATTTAATAGGGTTATCTTAGTTACATAACCCTGAAATTATAACGAGAGCATCTTTTAGTACGGGTCGAATCCAGTGACGTGATCGCGGATGCACTGGCGACCTGCGTACAGTTCAAAGAAATTGCCTGCCTCAGGGTAGAGTGAACGTATTCGGGTCACATCAATGAAATGAAAGGAAAAAGCTTTGTTCGAAGACTTCACATTGCGTGAGAACAATTCTAACCCACTTCTTTCTTTACCTGTTCATATGAACTGTGTAAAAAAATCTATAATCTTAAAAAGCGGCTAAATTCGACAGTTATTTAGCGAATAGTTTTATTTTGTGGCGCGGATCAATATTCTGATGCACTGCTAATTGTTTAAATAACAAAAAAAAAAAAGTAAGCGATGCCACAACGCATTGGAAACCTAAAAAGCCTCGATTTTACTTCTACCAAGCAAATTCAAATATATGTGTTGAACCTGTGTATTTGTTATTAAAGCAGAATTATTAGAGAAATAATTAGATTTATTTTTATCACTAGTGGTATATGGTATGCGAGTCGGCCTAATACGATGACCTGTTCCGTGATCTATACAATGCGTTGCCTAAATTTCCCGAAAGGAGCTTGTAGCAATGCGCGGTTTAATATGAATGAATTTTTAATGAGCATAGAAATTTGTTTAGTAGCTCACCTATAATTGTAGCCGGACTTTACGTTGTATTTCGCATTGTACTGTAGTTGATATAAGCCGTCGAAGATAGGACGTCCGATCGTGTCCGACGGCACCTATCGTGCACGTTGATGTGCATTATATATCCTGCGAGCAGTTATCGCAAGGTTATACAGAGCATATGCTTTCTGGTAGTGTTTGGTCTTGTATCGAACTATCGACAGAAATGCTCGTACGCATTACAGAGCCAACGTATTCAGTAGGTAACTAAAAATACAAAAAAAAAAACTTTAATGAACGCTAGGCCAATATAGATTTTCTCAATTTTAGGAGCGGAGTGGACTGCACCTGCAGTTTCCACTAGTAGTTCGTATTAAATATATATTGCAGGCTAAGATTAAGGTCTCTCACAGAATAGTAACTGTAACACGTGGCTCCTGGATATATATAATTTCGAAAGACATAAGTCTCTAACAATGTCTTGTTTGCAGGTATTGAATCGATCTAGAAGATCTACAATACATGACTATGACATTGCTGTGACGTTTTTCAACCAATTGTTGCGTGCTCATCAGAAGAGTGGAAGATGGTAAAGGCTGGCAAAGACTGTGGAGCGGAAGAAACGTCGCGACCGGCATGCTGGTACGTACCATTGGATGCCAACTATCGTTAATGGGCGCATGCCGTTTGGCGTCCATCGAGCGCAACAGAGTCGACGCGACTCGGAAGACTCGGATCGCATGTGATGTATGGACGTGATTTAGATAAAATCTGGAGAAATCGACGAGCGGCAGAGATAGCTAACGAGTTGTTGTTTGGTCAATCTCTTGTTGTCAGAAGATAGCGCACTGCTTTAAGCGACACCGAACGCTTGTAGACATACCACTTTTACCTCATATACAGACGTAACTACACTCGATGGATTCGTTACCGCGTTTCCATCGGTGGGGTTCGAGTGTTGGTCTGAGTGAAAAGAGCCGCCACAAGTGGAGTTCGGCCAGCAACATCAGTCGGCAGTCCAATGCAGGTAATCAACTTATATGTAGATATATATATATATATATATATATATATATATATATATATATATATATGGTTTGTTAAAATAGCCTGAGATGACTAGATTGAAAGTGGACATGTTTGCTTGAAAAAGTTCATTTCTAACAAAAGAAAACACCTTTATTACTTACCAGGGTCTCAAAAAATGAGATCGTGTCTCAGATTTAATAGTTGTGATCGAGGGTACCATTCTTAAAATTAAACACTTTCGTATCGATAGTTACGATATGTACCAATCTGATTGCATCAACAAACAAAGCTGTGAAACGATTATTGAAAAGTTTTTTTTTGCAAAGCAGGGTTTTTTAATAAAATAATAAATATTTAACCGATTAGCGTATTTAACGTCAGGCAAAATTATATTTTTTGTGTTGATTATAAAATAACATAAAACCATCACTACTGTCGAGAAACCTAGAAGGCAAAGACAAAATCGATTTAGACTCTAGCGAAACAAGCGATGAATCACGCAAGCATCAAGATGTCTTACTATGCAATAATGGATAGCTAGGCTTCGCAGCTTTCCTAACAGCCGATGATGGTCGACTCCACTGAAAGCACGCCTTCGGTCAAAGTATGTAAGTTGTTCATAAGGGTTAATAAATATAGCCAGTCCTAAATTGTTTCTAAAGGTTACGTACAGGTAGAATAACACGGAACAGGATCAAGAGGACTACTCTCCTTTCGATACCTACAAACGCCTGGGATAAACCTCTTTATCAAAACATTACTCGCGACAAAGCATGCGGTTACTAAATAGCGATTAACACCATTAAATTCAATAGTGCTAGGTTATAGCGGTTTTAATGAGAAACATCAAAAGTTAGCTTGTTAGAATATCAGTGCTGGTTCCGTTGCTGAGCTGGGCGCGTGGGGCCGTTGGACAAAGATAAGAATATAGTTATTTATTATTATGTCGTACCTTTGTCCGAGCCAAGGCCGAAGGGCAAGGTGCAAGGCCGGAATGGGACTGATGACCCTTTAGGGGAGTTTCGCTTAATGAAAAAAAAATATAAATGCAAACGTTCGAATTCTGAATAAGATCAAGCAGAAATCCGTAGATGTTTGCTGATTTTACCAGGCTTATGTACGTCTTATTCCGGAGCAGACGGCCAATGTGGGGCTTGATAACTGGGTCGGCAAACCAAAAAGCTGGCATTCATCGCCGTCGACGTATTTTCATCATTTACGGAGAGGCGCAGCAACGAGTAGGAGTGGTACTGAGCCGCCATGCAGAGACTGTCGAAGTCAACTCTGGCTTTATGCGATTGTACAGCTTTATTGCCGAGTAGTCTGGAACAGTCTTTGATGTGAAGATGCCCTTCCCAGCCACCCAAACAGCGCAAAGGACAAAAATGATTCTCTTCACAGTTGTGTATTATCAAGTACATGCGTCAAAATACTAAAGCCTTAATATAAAACTCAACTAGAACCCCATGCAGAGAATAAGGCGTTCATGTCTTAAAGAACCTAGCATCGCGTTGCCAGTAGATAAAACACCACCAAATAGATAAACTAACGAAAAATAGCTAAATTCGCGTAGGAAGTCATATACGGACAGAAAAATATTCGTTCAGTCTAGACGGCGTACGGCAGCATAGCAAACACAGCGCATCAGAACGTACAAACAATATACATTAACAAGAAGTATATGGTCGCATTATTTTCGTCTCCACTTCTACACCTACTGCTATTATTGTCATTAACTGCTGATAGTAGTGGTCTGATGGGGAATTGTTCAGGGTTGCAGTGAAGCAGAAGAGGGTACGAAGAAGGGTGGAGGGAAGGGCGTTAGTAAGGTTGGTGCAGTTAGAAGGCGTTGGTCGAGCTTCTATTTATTCGGCAGAGATAACCTACTGGACTCTACCAGCGGAGGAACTCACATTGGGCCCCAGAACAGGGTAAACATTGGACCTCAAAGCTGTTGTTACGTCGTGCGTATGCAAGTCGATCTGTTCGCTCTTAGGATCGGTCTTTTCCTTTTCCTGCCCTTTCTTGTGCTTATTACGCGGTCGCGGCCTCCTGCTCTTTGTTCAGTCTATCCGGCCTCGATTGGCCCCTATTAGCCAGTGGATTATGGCGTGCGACTTTCAACCAAGTGCTCCCGCAAAACAGACGAAAAGCAAAACCGTCGTTCCCCCACGGTCGCTGTCCTGGTGGGGAACGTGGCCAGCATTAGCATTAAAGATTATCTGTCTGTCTGACCTTGCTGACCCAATTTGCTGCCACATCCGAAAAGGAAGACGATCTTAGGCGGGCAGTAAATAGTTCGCTTCTAAAATTATAAATATCTAAATATAGGTCAGCCTAACAGTAGCAGTAACAACGACAAAAAAGTAGACGATAGAGTTTAACTATGCTTAGACAAATATGTTTAAGATTATGTTTTTTAGATGGAGCATGAATTTAGTGGGGAAATCAAAGTACTTCCCATTGTTCGCTTACTTCCCAGTGCGGTTAAATTTTAAATCCGATGTATTAGATGAAATGACAATCTTCTAAGTAAATATCTTTCTAGACATCGAATTTTTACCTATTATGCACTAGATAGAGAAGTGCGAGGATATATTTATCAATTGAACGATAGGACCAAATTAGCAAGTTCAAGAAATAGCTGGTTTGGGCCTGACATGCACGTGTACAACACCTGATACTTCTAAGGCAAGAATGCTACCATTGGAAGATGCTAACTCAATACTCGGCCATGTAAATGGTTCAGTTTAAAATTCACACGAAAATTAAGTAACATATAATACAAGTTCGTGTTCAAGTTCTCTTCAAACGTCTCCAATGTATCAAACTAGCCTGGAAAAATACGACTGTTTTTTAAAGTCAAAAGACAGACTACCAGTATTGGTCATTCAGCCATCCAAAATCACTGTCAAAAGTTGATTTTCTCAATTACAAATGAAACATATAATTGATGCAACGACCTAAGGTTATTTAGTAAATGGGCCTAAAAGGAGAAAACATAGTTGAGTTTATAAATCACAAATATGGCAGCATACTCATAGGAGTGTACGCGTCCATACATAGAAAAATAACTGAGTCGCATTGCGGACTTAGATGCCATTTGCAGATATCACAATCCCTCACTGTCGTTCAGTCATTTCGAAACTTGTCGTCTGAAAGCGAGTTTATGGCGAAGAAGTCCAGTCCTATATACCAAAATATCCTGGCCATGTACTAACGATGCGTACGTTCTACAAATGGTACGGGTGCTGCTCTTGCGCGACAGGCCATACAGTTTTCGTTAACCTAAAAAAGAAACTCAGAAGAGACTCATAGCAAGCACAGGGACCCTACGAGACATTAGGGGGTAAAAGTTCAGATGGGCTGTGAAGGCTGCTAGCTACAATAAGTGTTGGCGCTGACCCCGTAAAGGGCCTCCCATCCGTTGTCGAGTGTTGGCTGGCACCTGGATTAGACTAGTAGAGCGAGCTACATCGGTGAGCACCAGGGTCCACTTAGCAGCCGCTTGCGTTTCATTGTATTTTGAAGGCACGGTTTGACATGAACATCTCATGATGTTCTACGACCGGCATAAAAAGTCACAAAAGCCAGCTAAGTCTCCCTTGTCCCATGACAACAGCGCTTAGTTATAAAACATTGTCGCATGTAACTCGCGTCCTAGCCTGGATCTGGTGAATCTTTTTTCCAGTTCCAACGAGGAAACTTCGGCATAGCTCTGTGTCGTTGTCTCTTTGCAGGGTTCTTTCTAACGACTTTCCCTTTGTTCACGGCTCTTTTCTCGTGTAGCTTGCTTGGTCACTATGCCTCGCAAGTGTAACCTTATCTGCGTTTCAGTTTTTCGCCCCCGTAGTCGTCGACGCCGCAGTTATGGCTAAGCTGTGGGTTTTACCTAGCCCCGCAGTCGCTAGCTTTGTTCTCCACTCACTGATAAGCGTTAGGGAAGAAAACACTTCACCGCTGCGAGCGTCAAAATTATTCAGAAAATTCTTGTGCCATCATTCGTCGCCGGGTTTTATCCGGTCTTGCGGTAGTTCACGGACCCTGGACTATCATGCGAGCACCAACTAGAGGAAGACCCAACTACGAGCCCCTACAAACCTTCCTTCCTCGCTACCCTTGCTTGACCACCTATACTCTCCTTCTACTTGTACCGAATACTATACTGAGCAGCTATGGGTCTATCGGATATAGTAGAAAATGCAGTTCAGTTCCCGTTCAGAGGCCCCCATGTGTTAGCTGGCCAACATAACGCGCGCTTGGCAGCAAGACGGCCCTGATGAATGATGTCTTTTTATCAGTAGAGGCAGGTTGCGGAAGCAAGCCTTAATGCTGGACGTGCGATACGTGCTAGATTGTAGGCCTTACTGGGCTAATGAGTTATTTTATTTGCTGACTTCTAACGTTTTTTACCCAAAAGTGGATGACGAAAAAGGAAGAAGAGGGGAATGACGAATGGGGTGTGATGACTTTAATTATTATTATGATATATACGTTAATGGATTATGCACATATGTACATATTAATGAAATACTCTTACGACGGTAATAACAAGTCGCATTCATATGCAGTGGATTTTTCTTTCGGAGAGATGAAACTTTCAGTATTGATTTATTAGCTATCGTGTCGCGGGAATTACTAATAAAAATACATGCTATGTTGGAAGTTGTAATGAGATCTGTGTACATAAAGTTGGTAAATGAGTAAGGATCAGGTATTAAGGACCAACTATAATACTGTAGACTATGAACCTAGCGTCATATGGATCCTGACATACAGAAAGTGTACTTCTTTCAATATTATTCCGAATTTCAATACTATTAGACAGTGACAATATATACAGTAGACCTATTAGATAGTGATGATCAATACAAACATAATAAACTCATGCATCAAAATAGTTTACAAAATTGTATTTTAGGCGACCTAGAAAAAAATCTAACTTAGTATAACATAAAATTTTAATATGAAAAAATTCCGCGAAATAATAATTTACACAGGCTGTTAGGGCAATAAGTGAAGGGCAGAAAGTGAAGAAATCACGCGCACTAGGCACTAGGTAGAAAACAATAACTTAATAATAGCGTGGGGGCTGGAACGTTTACCGTTGCACTCTAAATAAATATATTGATAGTCATGTTAGTGCACCTGTATATGTACGGTTCTCACAATCTCACACACACACACAAGGCCTCAAGTGGCTCTCTTTAGCTGAAAATAAAAAAAAAAGTCTTATGTTATTGTGTTGTGTTCAATTGTTATACGAACATTTCATTGATGTCTGGATAGTCCATATACTATTAACGGCTTACCTTGTGGATGCATTAGAAAGTCTTGAGTTTCATATCGTGAATGAAGTATCGCAAATGATTTTAAATCAATCTTAAATAAAGACACTTCATAGTGTTGGGCTCTAATTTGAACCTATATTTTAGCTACGAAAAGTAAAATCACATATAATAGGACATATACGTACACGTATAAGGTTTTTGACTATTGTACGCAAGTGAATACCTAAAACTGCGTCTTTATACGTATATTTATATATATTTTATACTATATATATATATATATATATATGTATTTCGATAATCAAAATTGATCAATAGCTACTTCCATCAAGCGCCTCGTATTCTCTAATTTTTTGTATTTACACTGGAAGTTTTCTCAGCCACCGTTGGATCCCATTGTGGTTTGAAATTGATTTCAATAACATATATAAACTAGAAGTGTTTTGGGCATTTAACTTACTAACTTTTATTGGTCTTTTTATGAATGGTTGCCTAGGAAGCTGCGATTTCCACATATAGATAATGTACACACAGAAAAGCATTAATCAAATAGATAATTTGACGTTCGATTTCATGCTAAGTTTTATTGTTTTTTTGTCTTTGTAGTGTATGTGAGCTGGAACTTACGGAATGTCTTATTGTTCTATTCATGTATGTATGTGTGCCAGTTGCTTTTTTCATGTTACTGTATTATTTAGTTTCGAAGAAATATTTAGCTGAGTTATTTATCTCTAGTTTATAGTGAGAGTGTTTGTATCTACATGGTAAGCTTACGACCTACTCAAGGCATCCGCTTAGGTGCTCTACGTACGTTAAATACCGCTGTGCCTTTAGCGTGAGTTGACGGTGTTGTTGCTTGCACTCGTACTGCCTGGTTCTATTGATGCCGAGTCCCGTAATACGGCTAGGGCATAGTTTATACCCGACGCACTCGAGATTTGCCAGCATAGCAGAAAACCCACTCAGCCCCCCGGTTTTGTGTAACCCCCGCTACTCTCCCTGGCTACCTGCATACTGCCTAGAGGTGTAATGGAACAGGTTCAGTGATCCAGTAAACTAGGCAGTCAGCTTGGAAGGTGCCGCAAGACACAGCGGAGTATAACAGCGTAGTTAACAACAACGAAAGGCCTTTCGAGATCTAAGCTTTTGTGACGGGCTGCTAAGGGGGAGCTGAAGCAACCTGACTAACGAATAGAGAAAACAACACGCTGTAGCAACTGCTCAGAAAAAAGGCAACGTCAAACGTTGCTGCAGTCATAGTTCTTCAACTGCTGCTTTTTTGCCTGTCGGCCGTCGCAGCTTAAGGCACATCTAGATGAGGGTGCAGGTGAAAAATTCGATGATCGAGTCATTGGGGAGCCGAAGAGAAACGGTAGAAGCGGTTCCTTTAAGGTGCCGGAATCAAAGCTGGAAAATGGAATCGCTACCTACGAGAAAGTCACACTGCAAGAAGAACGTTAATATCAATCTGTTTATATCTGTTTATATATAACATGTATGCTGTACAACAGAAGTAGAGGGCGCCCTACAGATACGTGCCTTTGCTTCGCCAATTTACGGTAGAATCAATTTGTTTGCGTGCAAACGGAACTTGCATTATTCGTGTCACTACAGTCCTGGGTTGTCATGGCAACTTTGGATATCCTAACAAGTTTGAAGCGTTAGTCTACGATTACGTTGATCAGTCCAATTACGTCAGTGTTAGAACAATTAGTTACCAATTCTGTCCAAAAAATTAGATCAATTATTATTATCCAGTTCCACTTCATCTGATCCAAACGGCTTAACGTACCGCCAGATTTCGCTATGGGAAAGAACGGCGTCATTTAAATGCGGCAAAACCAATTACCGTTACATAGGGAGCAATAGATCAGTCAGATATAGTAATACCAAACAACAATAAAACAGCGTAGTCACATAAAAAGGCAGGTAGGCTTTCAATGTCACTAATGATACTTTAATTTTTCATTTATATTTTACTTTTTGAGTGTATCACAAGCTGAATGTTTATCAAAATCAACTTTTTAACCAGCGGTTTTTCAGTGGAGGGAATAAAACCCGCCACTGAAAAACCGCCGCAAGCTCATAACAGAGTCCTCATATAAGAAAAATTGACGTATTGAAACTTTACTCGAGATTAGCTATATGAAAAGGTCTGTTACATTCAAGGAAATATCGCTTATAACTTTTTTATTAAACCTGGTATAAAAGTCTAGTTAACACAATGAAAACATTTTTCCAACCTTACTCTCCAGACAATTTTCAACACTAGAAACACTTAAATTGGCTCCTAACAAAAGCGACATTCACCTGAAACCTTGACATCAGCCTGTTCTAGGCCTATCTTTAACATATTATATTGTACTTTTTCGTTTGATACAATTGCCTTTGGCCTAATTGAAATCACAGTTAGAGAGAGTGATGCGCTGTGATAACGACTCCTTGAATCGTATTATGTTTTGTAGTAGAAATCTGTAATATAAACGTAGTCGACGTTACAACGAAGTAAAC
>NW_019213933.1:56323-156497 GCF_002532875.2 Varroa jacobsoni | reverse complement strand
AGCTTTATTTGATCGCAACGCCAAAATTTGCTACTGATTTGGATTTTTCTACCATGTATCATGACAGCATTAGATGAAAATGGTGCGCACATGTGTACATATACAGGTGTACATATATATATATATATTACTTGAGATTATATTTATTATGAATTATCGGATAACAGTTTCTAATGAATCTCTTTTCTTGTGCCTGTTATTACATGACGCCCTTTTTTCACTTCACAGGAAGCGCGTACCATTTGGAATTGGAACAGCTGATTGACACATTTCGGCGTTCAGTGTTGCTGGCCACAGACTCGCCTATGTCGCCGCCCTCACCACGACCGCCTAGTAATGGTCTCCTTCACCATGGCTCTTTGCATTTTGGCATCCCTCATCACCCCCCACGTGGTGGAAACCACAATATAGGCCAATTTCACAGAACACCGACTCTAATGACAGCCAATACGACGAGCAGCCTGAATAGTGCACTCGACCCCCTCCACGATGCCTTCCACAGTGCCCTTAACTCTCCCGTAGATCACCATCTTAGCCCCTTAGCGCCCCCCGATTTGGAGGGCCGGATCGGAAATCTTACCCATCATACAGCTTCACATTACGCGTCTGTCCAAACGAGAGGTCATCTCGGACAACACCAGCATCGCCCAGAACGCCTCCAGTCGCTGGTTAATCAACAACAAATCCAGCAAATCACCGAACAAGATGCCGCAATACAACAAAACCACGAGAACGGCCTCCATGCTAGAGAATCACTCATTTTTAGCAAGGAACCGTCGTCTAACGAGTTCACAATGGCTCTCTGCAGCGACAATGGTAGGTAAGGCAAAGCCTATTTCTTAGATGCAGTAGCACATATGGACATCGTTCTTTTCAAATAGTACTCTGTCTTTTGCAAATTATAAGCCGTTGTCGGTGCACGTTTAACGAGAACATGAATGAGAGACGGCAACGCAACGGATCCAAGTCCGTATTGAGACTGAAACACATAGGTCACTATCAGGTTGCACGCGCACACGAGAAATCCATAGATATCATGAAGGACGTTGAAGGAGATAACCTTCGTTGGCCTCACTCGGCAGAATCGAGACGTTTGACATTATCAGTGCAATGGGACAACGCTAAAAAAGACGAAATGAGAGAAAGTCGGCTGGAAGGGAAGCACCAAGATGAGCGGAAGAGGGGGCGTCGGCGTGTCACCTGTTTGAGTCTAGTACGAAAACCAGCCGGACGGGTAACGACTAAAACGGGCATTCTAACAATAAATAATTCATGTACGTCTCGAGGGCGGTGGCGGAGAGGCCAAACATTCGACGTGCGATTTCTACGTTATATCTTTTAATGGTAGCGCTCAGAGGAGCAACGGCAGGCATTCGAAGTACCAATGGCTGCCCGTATAGCTAGTAATTAATACATACATAAGGACATGATCAGTACACAGAGACACACACCCACAGAAATATGGTGTATGTAAATAAAACAACGCGGATACAAAAATCAGATCGGAAGCCACTCTTTGTTTTCCGCAGCTCGCAATCTTTTTTGCCTACCCCATGATGAATTAGGCGAACGCTGTGATGCGACAAAAGAGAGCGGTCCCACAGGAATGCTGTAGAACATTGAAGAACGGGGACAAAGGTCCTTTTACGTCAAGTAACGCGAAACATGTCGCGCAGAACTGGAAATGATGGTTCTGTAACAGGTTACCCAGTGGGCCTGAGAGGTGAACTATATCATGCTATTCACTAATACCGTTCGTTTCATAAACTCATGCCAGCAATTGTGATATATAATGTCTTGTGCTGCAAATTAATTTCAGTTGCCGTGGCGTCTATGCATCAACCGATTGAATCGTCCTGGCAAGCACATGTCATAAAAAGATGACAAAATTCGAGCGCATAGATATTCCGAAGTGATTTATGACCTATGTTGGGGCCAAACTGACCACTTCCCACTGAAATTTTCTTTTTGAAAGTGCGAACAATTTGCCTTGGCTCAGGTACCTAGCGAACACTCCGACCTGAGATTGAAAGGTTCAAATGGAAATTTATCGATGAAGTGATAAATTATCTAACGGTTTGACTGAGTCAGGCCCTAGAGGAGTCAGGGTTGAACATTTTGCCACAGGCTACACACCTCCATTGGGCTGACGCATTCCACCCGATGTACTCGTACGCTGGTTTGTAGCACAGTGAATGCAGGGCAAACCGATTGCATTGATGACGCCGGATTCGATTTCGATTACGTTACCGCCTTCTCCTCAAGCTACGTCCAAACTGCACCACCGTCCAGGGGGCGCAAAAAAGAAGGGACACCTTCAGCGACTGTATAGTTGAGTTCACGCCTCTAGGCATACCAACGAATGGCGGCACGAGAAAAATAGCTTACAATATCGGTACTAAAGCAATCGATTGCACCAATACATTTATTTACGGTTAGCTGTGATATAACATAGAGATAATGATTTAATTGTTCAAAATATATTTTTAACACCTTGAAGTGTTATATTTTTTTCACATTCATTTATAGAAACTTAGAAGGGGCACAAGGCGATTGAACTGAATCCATTTGAATCGACTGGAAATTATCATTGAAAGCAGTCGATGCGGCCCTCCTTTTTCTAAGGGAAGCTTTCACCTCCGTAAAAGGCCTGTAGAAGCAGGACCATCGAGATACATAGGTATGTGATAAACATGATCTAGCTTATGCTCTAGTTTTCATAAATACCTGACCCCAATCGCAATCCAACGGGTATAATCGCCAACAACCTGCACGCATGTTTCCCCTTAATTAGAATTTTTCTATTATTGTGAAATTACGCTAGTAAAGATTAAGAGTCTCAAGGGTCTTCAGATTCGGCCTGACAGACACATAACTGTGGTTCTGGGGAGTTGAAGCTTTGATGAGTTAATGCTGAAATGTACAGTTTGTTACTTTTGTGGTAAAAATAATATAAAATCATATTTGTTTTCAATTGCAACATGGCAGGGTTACACTCAACTCGTGATTCTCGTTGTTAAAAATTCTCCCCTCATTGCCCAGGTCGTATATCCGTCACGGTCAAGCTGTGATGTTCTTTGACACTTTCTGATGACTACCTAGCGTGGGGTTCCTTTTTTTCGGCAAACTTAGACTGATCACAGTAGAATATGCTGCTGCTGCCGCGTTATTCGATCAGCCAAAACCGTTCCTTACTGGCGTCTCAATATGTATTTTTATTGTCTAGATATCTTTGGTCTATTTTAGATTGCTTAAGGTCTAATCCAGTCGAGTTCTTGAAATCCTAAGTCTATGTTTGTATATGTTTACCATACAGAAATGCAAAGGCCTGTCATGTAAAGGCTGTCTTTCATTTACAACCCTACTACTTAGCCCATGGAACTTTATGTAACGATTTTCCTGATACGCGCAGTGTTCACTGTGAATGAGCCATTAATTATCGCTAGGAAGCTGACGTCTGCACAACGCTCTTCGCAAAAGCGTCAGATGTGGTAGGCCAGGCATTCGGTATTACATCGAGCTCCAGGCGCGCTTCTGGTGGCCAATCATGCATTGACAAATTTAGTTCAATACAAGCTATCTATTTTTTGAGCCATCTAACTAGCAACCAATAGAATTAAGGCGGCCGTCCTCGTAACTTACCTTTTTATACGCATATGACCGTAGGAGTGTGTTAGCAGTACCGATATACGTAACGTTGGTAAACGTTTGATGGACACTGCTTGTCAATTCTGCAGGCGTCGTAAATTGTGCCTGGTTCTATTTTTAATAGAGGGTCTCTTAATCGGAACGCAGTTTTTCGGATGACGGACGGACGTCTAAAATCTGGCTGATTTATTCATCCCATGCAGATGGCATACGGCGAGAGACATTTGGCAACGTGGAACATACATTACGGAAACAATTCTTTCTGTAAACGAGAAATTAACAAAAAGTAATACGATTTTGTAAGTAGATAACTTGAATCCTAACTTTGCCGTGTGCGAAAAAACATAAATAAGACGGGCGTTTTCAAGACAGCTCAATGTCGTAGCATTCAAGAACTAAAAATAATAATACGAATAATCACGAGAGCTAAAGCACTCTTACAGGTTTATATCGACTGGAATTATTTAGTTCAATAAATTAAAAAAAAAATTGCAATATATGTATTTATATCATTGGAAAAATTGTGATATGGTATCAGTGTCTACCGTCGCCTCCTTTCCATTGAATCTTTCTCTTTAGCTATGAAGTAGCTGGAATTGTATCTGAACGATCGGCATAAAGAGATTAGTTAAACATAAATACACAGCATCAAGCAGAGCGTCGCCAGCCGTAAACAGCTACCTATTTTGAGGCCCGTATTGGTTGCTACCCCCCAGCGCACGATTCTACGATTACCATGAACACACATTGCGCAATACCTATGCCCTAAAAAACATAATAGTATTTGTAAGAGCAGGTAATAGTTGTATACGTTAGATATACTCTCAATCCTAATTCAGGCAATAAAAGTTAGTGGGGCTGTATGGCCTCGTTTCGGTAAAACTTTGTCTTCTGCCAATGACCTTAGCACGTGCCTCCCTCATCTACACAATATCAGAAGTCAAATATATCACCAAATGACCGCTAGCTAATGAAAAGAGGGATGTCGGGAAAAACGAAGAATAGAGCGGTAAGCTCTAAGCGTTGTTTTAGTCCAACGATGGGTGTGTCCCGTCTGGACGTTAACGTTGTGCTGCTCATGTTAATAAATACAACTAACGGAACCGCTTCTTATTCCATATTGGGCGTGAACAAAACCAACCTTGGGCCTCCCATGACACTGCGCGCCGATTCGTAGGTCATCGACTGCCGCCATATAAATACGTTCAGTGACTCTGCTTTGGCCGGTTGTCCTATCAGAGCAATCGCTTACTCTGGTCTATTTGCCAAAGTCTGCGTTAGGCCAATATCGGCGTGTGAGTTTCACAAAAAAAATTCTCAGAAGGTAGCTACAGTTGGAGTGTTCTTGTTTACGAGGAACATTCACAGTGGCACACCTAGAGAGAAGCCTGAATCTACTGCAGAATGCTTCATAATATAGAAATCAACCGAACTATATGGCCTTTTCCGATTTAACGATCGTACAAGTAATGACGGTTTGGGCAATAACGCTGTGGCGGTCGGTAAAATTCGCTAAAACCGAGTGACCCGTAGCTCGCGATGAGGTGATATATCAAACTCTAAAATTTAGACCAGAAGCTCAAAGATTACACTAAGGTTTATTAAAGAGCTAAACATTTAAAACACCTATACGACGATAAACAGCTGAAGACTTCGTTTACTAACATTTATATAATAATCCTGACAGTTACGTGCGTACCGGCTATAATTAACTTAAGTACAGCGAGAACTACATCTGGATAATATAACTGTTTTCAATCATAGTAACACTAACCTCCAAGTAAATTAGACGTTCTAGAAGGGAATCCTTATAAAGCCAAATGGGTTATTTTGCTATATAAAACTGGCATTTCTGTAACACTAGCACGTAGATAGGATTTTACCAGGGTCTGCTCAAGTACGGATCGTCCGTTCGCATTTATCACGCATGTTCGCCCAAACGCATTGGCCGAATTTACCACCTGTTTCTTTTTCAGGCCGCCATCAACGGGAAGGTCTAGAATAAAAACATGAAATTTGATTGCAGAATAACACAAGCTATAATCTTGTAACAGCACCACAAGACGTACTTTTACAAAGAACATAGCGCATTAAGAGCTCCGGTGTGGTATTCCTTTGGAGACAGATCTGAAGGCGATCGATTCGAAACGAAAGCCGGCAGAAGAAAGAAGGGTTATTATTACGGGGTTGGGAACAGCTAGCCTTGTTTACTGTCGCTCGTCATTGCGCCCCTAAACCTGTCGAAGGTCTTCGAGGCACGTCTAAGTATTCTCTCGTTTGTTACCGACGGTTCATGCACGCCGAATAGCTTTCGTCTCATATCGATTCAGCCCTACACGGTACTTTCGGAAATCGGCATAACGTTAGCGTCAGAGCCGGTCATGTCCGATCGCTACCAGCATAGATTAACTTTGTGTTCTGTTTCGCAAAGATTTCTTTCTGTCGAGCTTAACTTCACCAGCCCGGCTGCTCGGTTTGCCTGGCATTACGTCAGTGGGACATGGGTGTAGGGGAGAGACATTGTACGGTAGGCGACTCCCACCCGCTAGTTAGATTTATTATCAGCACAAGCTTTCCTGTATTCGTCCTTCTTAAATACATGCGGCAGACTATTAGTATTACTGGGAACATCATAACCATAATAGTTATTGTCATTTTTATTACTGCTATAGTTATTGTTACCTACTTAAAGCATAGACTCGACCGCTCACTTGCTGACGCGTAGACAACTTACCTTCTTCTTTTTTAGCACACATCTTCTTCACAAGCACATCGGTTTTTCCCAGCAATTATTATTATTATTATTCTCATGTAAAGTTGCGGAACTAGACGGAAGTCAAATTAATTACGCTGAAAACCGCATCTCTGTTCGTTGTTGTTTTCTTTTTTTGAAAAATTTTATTGAGTCGCGGTAGGAAAATCATGCTTTGACCTTAGCGCATGCTGAATAGGCAAACTCTGTTCATCTATTCTTTGCTTTATGCTTCATAGGGCATGTCGCCCACGAAAATATCTATTAGATGCATATTCGTATGTATTATATACATTGCTGGTAGGGACAGTATAATAGGGTTAACCCACTACGTCATGAATTGCTTCTACACTTTATTACCCCTCGGATAACGTAAAACCGATGCAGACGCCAACAAACTAAGGACATGTTCCAGCTGGATAAACTGAACCTAGGTATAACTGGAGAAGAAAATGCATCTACGCCTGAACGTTAGAACCATGCGCGAACATGTTCAAGTTTGCATGGTTCAGTATTAAAAAATAAAAAATGTTGGAAAACAATAGAGGATGAAGAGAAAACAATGCAAATCTCAATTTTTCGAAAATTTGTCGTGAAGTATGAATGGCATATCACTTGGATCGCTTGTGCCAGGACCTACATCAGTTCCTTGCAGCGGTTACACAAATAGAGGCTTGGAAATGGACGGCACGCGAATATAAAAAATACCTCAAGCCAGATACGTTATCATATGGTCGTTTGGCAAATGGACAGAGAAAAACGAAGGTAAGGAATAGCAGGAACTATGTAGGTCTGCCATAGGAACAGCACCACGATAAACGCACATACTAAGAAAGGGTCGGTAACGCTGGGGAGGAAAGGCCACGTCACCGGAGGCATACGAACTAACACGAATGGGTGCAAAAAAATGGCTGTATATAGAACCGAGCCACATTGTAACTATATGCGGTACAGTGGTGAAAGCAGTACGAGAAACTGCTGACGAGGGTCAAAGGCAGCCAATCGCGCAAAGTCTGTGCGTGACTTGGGAAGGGGCCCTCGAACTAGTAAGAGTCTGGGATGAGGGTCGGAAAGAAAAACGCTATGAAAATTTGTTAGAGATTGTCATATCAGTAACACACAACAACACCATATGAAGATTTTCCGCTGTTAACGGCATGTGACCATATAGGCCAGACCGCGTACCTTATTTCATACGTTCTCGCTATTGAATGAGAGTAAGCCAAAGTCAAACAAACGCTTGCGACACGAAGTCATTGTCCGGCCGATCGTGACGATGATTTATGGAAAAGTACGAGTGCAACATTGGCCTGTATCTCTATACAGCATTTTTGATTATGCAAAAATGCAAATACTATGTATAATACTAAAGGGGAGAACGGAAACTGCAGGATTATCCCCTAGGACTACGGATTCAAATATTATTTTTGTATAGAATATGACTCATAACGTTGTAGTTGTGCGCTTGATTCACCCTCGTGCAAGCTCATTATATCTGATTGAGCTGAGGTTAAAAAGCGTTCAGAGACGACCTCCGGCATCACGTGGCTCGGCGTGCCGTTGTGCGACAATAATGGCAGCGTGGGGTTCCCTTCACAGTAACACCAGTAATGCATTCATAGCACAGCTATAGCGCGCAAGCTCATCCCTGCAATCCATCTTCAAGATACTAGCGAAAACCTTAACAGCTAGTGAATTTTACTTTTTAGCTTTAACAGCGTACTAGCGACATAACGGAGTGTGTCGCTTGCCCTGTTTTTATATATAAACAACTCCACGGTTAACATTAAGCGTCTGTTGAAACTCACATGTCATTTCCTACTTTGTGGTCCCTTTAACATGCAATCACAGACATAACAACGCAACTACGCCCCTTTTGCCCTCCCCAGTCATTTCTCTTGTACCCTGTTCTTCAAACAGGCCATACGTGGCCTCAAAATTTTGACATGATGATCCGGAATGTATCTCATCGTCGTCTCGCGCTGTTTTAGCGATTCACAAGGGATCATGATGGACGAATTTCCTTTGTATGAGTGCAAATCTAAAAAATATAACATGCAAATGAAATACAGAAAAGGAGAATTTCTATTAATGCTATGCGTCTCTGCATCGATGCTAGCGTCTAGTGTTCCATGTTTAGTTTTTCCATTTGTATGTTAACTTTCACTCGGTTCATCTAGCTCATTGCTTCCGGTGTTATGCCATCATTTCCGCTCATCGAAATCATCATTCGTCAAAATTGATTTCGCTATGGTTAAGGTAGTGATGTTGCGTAGATCCGATTGGAATTTTGAAAATCAGACCGAAAGGAAAAATGCTCTACGGACCTGAAAAAGAAACGTTGAGTTTCATCGTTCAGCATAACAACATGGGTCGCTCCTTTTTCTGTTTCTTCTTTTGGCCTTCCAAGTTCCTGAATACTGTCATTCACTTTTAGTATTTCGACTCAGAGACTCCAAGCCATAGCTGAGGACCTTTGGGTCTCGGAAGGATCCAGGACTCCTACATACTCTGCCATAGCAGCACTGTCCGTTGTGCTCTTGTCGCCAGGTAGGATATCTTATCGCAGTTGGCCTCTATCAATAACCAAAATTCCAATTTCACAGGCAATCATCGAAAGATAAAAGCAACATTTTAAAGGCTTGCAGATTGATTTACTCGCAGATTTGGTTTCAACGACAGCCTTTCGGAACCGCCATAGCCGTTGCCATTAACGTGACACAAGTAGAAGAAAAGGGAAAAACAACATATGTTATATATTCCTGGTACTTTCCAGACGATTTCTTATACACTGAACGAAAGTCGACGAGAGATTATTTGACAAATACCTGTCCACACTTGTATAAAGTTTAGGGAAATTGGACAAGCTATAGTGATTTGCTACTTGGTAGGCAAAACTCTTTACCAACTCCGCCCGAAGCGGCCCTCTCTGCTGTTTTCCTCTTGCCCCTTTCCACTCTGCGTCTACCATTGTACAACCAATTCGTTAGCAGACAAGCTAAGCTATGGAGGCTTTTACGGGCCCTGTTCGCAAAAGTTGCATCTCGTAGGCCAGGGCGTATGCTGTCGCTTGGTCTGTGAGGGGTAGCGCGTTGTGGCTTAAATGACAGGCAGCAGCGATCAGCCGTCGCTTCAAAACTACTAGGAAAAGACGAACTCTTTATCTGTATCATTCACCTCGTTCCGATTAGCCCGACAAACTTCTAGATCAAAACATGCTCGCCATCGACAAGACGGATCGCATAGCGATATAATGGTTTTAAAGGGTTTCGACGAATGGCCAGAACCGGCATGCACCGAAACCGAGCTCTGCCATTCTACATCGCTTTTCAATGGACGTGCTCTTGTATATGTAAGCATATACGATGCATGCACTAGCAGTTGTACTGCTTAATCGTTCTGTACATTGAACGTGTGTAAACAATAAACGTATCGCTTGTACAGTGTGCGCGTACTGCAAACAGTCATGTACATATACTATAATATAGAACGGACGTTTTTCCCGTACAAGAAAGCTTTCTTGTTCATCCCACCCGTAGGGCCCACAAAAAATCTCAGACACTTGTATTCACTCTTAATGTAGCATGCATCCAGAGTGAAGTCAGCAGCGGTAGCGTCTTACTAAGCCACCGAGGCAGAGCAAGAGGTCACGCCGAAGTTCAATACCAGAAGATCCCCGGTTCAAATCACGTGCACATTGATGCCGATACTGTACAATAAGTAAATACACATTTTTTGCTGTTGACTGTTCTTTTTTTTTAGTTGAACTAAGATTATAGCAGTTGACTCATAGCAAACGGAATCTTCTCACGAATGAATTATTATATGACGGTAATTCTCTCACAGAGAGTGGCTTTTCCATAAGATACGGAGGCGTAAGTTAAGAACGTCCAAAAATTATCCAAAAAAGCGTAAGAAATCATCTAAAAGTAGTCAGACGCCATAGTCGCTTTTGGAAAGAACTCATAGCGGAACACGAATAACGGCGCGATATGACTGTTTCGCTTCTGTTGTCGTGCCAACAACTTAGAGACTAACACAAGTAGTACGTGGTCAAGACAATTGTTGTGAGCCCTACTTCCGTACCATATCAGGCGAGCGGGGGACGGGACAATGTTGTGTGGACGAGGGACAGTTAAGGAGGAGGCAAAGAAGTGGACTGCTGACAATTCCCTACCCATTCGTGCTCCCCTTCTGCATTAGCTCCTCAATCGTTGAACCCTCACTGTTATATTCTTCGAGCGTACGACCGTAAAATGTCTCTTGAGCCAGCGTGAGCGAAAAAATGCCTAAGTGGGAAATTTAACTTTTAAGTCATAATTTCCTCTTAGAGAAGGCCTCATGAGTCCCTTCGAAGATGGAAGCCATCCGGCCTGCCGGCTTGAACCTGCACTGCTCCGTGGCAACCTAGAGCGTTTGTTGGGGATGAGTGAGAAGTGGCGTACGAAAATATAAGCGAAGTGGCTGAGGCCGTATCACCTCTAGCTTAACCGCACTCCACAGCAGCGCAGAGCATGTTTCGGCATAAAAGAACGGGCTTTTCGGTGAGGTTCATGAGTCTACTCGTCCATTATCCATGTCCATGGCCGACGTTTGGCTCTCCAAACTGATGCTTCGTTTCGGCGCCATTACGGGCTTTTCGTGGATTTAAAATCGTAATTTACACACAACAGAGCTGGTGGCTACTGCCTATCATTGTGTGCAAAGAGCCCTTTCGATGTCGACGAACAGACAGGCCGATTATAGCAATGTGAAATTTCATCAGACACAAAGAAAAGCAGAGTAGCACGTTCTTAACTAGTCGAAGCAACAAATAAATATAGGTCAATCATGGTTAGAAATCACATTTGAAACAAAAGATGACGTTGCTCCCATAGCGGTCTGTTGGAAGAAATATGCGTAGGCGGGAGCGTCGAACTGCAAACAAACACTCTGAAGTTATTCCTGACCGGAGTGTGGAAGACAAATTTTCCCATATTGCTGCGTCGCTCATAACGAACTGGAACCGGCTAGTAGAGGGATCTCTACTTGGCATTGTGACCATGATTGCTGATCTGTCAGTGTTGACCTCGGGGTCACAAGTGCTGTCTCGTACTTCTGACAAATGGTTTCGAATATGATTAGCAGGCAATATTATACAATGCTTATGGACATGCCCGTAGTTATGTCACAACCGCAAATAACATCGCCGCTTGACAAATCAGGACGCTAGGGAACGGCTAGTGACAGCTGTGAACCAGAAAGAAATAGGTACTCTCAATAGTTATCAGAGCTTATTGCTACAAATTGAGCTTAGCAGTCTCAATTGAGTATATCCTTCTGATGACTTGAAAGCCAATAAAATTTGGGTCGAAGAACAAAAAACCATTTGACGAAGCTAATAGATGAAGACAACTCGACCCGCTCGACATTGCAGCGTTTGCGAGATGTCGTTAGCCTCAATAGGTAAACACGCTCATAAGCAATTAGATATAGCAAACACAACATATCAAAATCAAAAGCCCTGTATAACCATAATGATCGTGAGTTACACCGAGCCGAAACATGTTAACGTAAAGATAGCGATGTTTGTCAGTTGTTCATTATCCGTAACTAGGTTTTAGCAAGAGCCCACGTAAAAAAAACAAGGTAAATTACAACCAACTGTAATAATATTTATTTTCGCCCTTCGCCAGTTTTTCCAGAGACCAGCTCCACCTGTTGAACTCGAAGTCTTCTGCTACCGATCGATCCGGAACCTGTGCAAAAAAAATCGTAAATAAATTGCGGCTCAGTTTTACATCGTATTTGATGTTCAATTATTAATAAAACATTTTCAAAACAAGTAAAACTGAGGAACAGAGCAAACAATCGACTCGAATTTAAATAGCTGGAATTAACACAATTACAGACCTGAGTCCGAGGCAACGGGTAAGTCGAGTGCCGCCCTAAAAACACACATCCATACGAAGTGGGTGCAGGTTAAAGCAATTTCCTAATATTTATCTTTTGCTATTATTGAACGACCTGCCCAGTGAGCTTTTTCCCATATCATCGCGCAGTTGATAATCCATTCAATGGAAGGAAAAAACAATCAACAGTCGCGTACAATACAGTCCGGCTCGCCAATACCACAGTCCGATACTATATTAAAAGTAATCGTCCGGACAGTATCCAATGAGCAGTCGAAAAGTCGTGCAATTCGTTTAACGTCCTTTTGAGAGGTGGCCATTTCGTGGACTTTTTGGTTTAGAGATCCACTATTCACGGGCATAAAGAACTTCGCAGTAATTTGTACCGGGGTCATCATATCGAATAAAGGAGTCGTTTGGAACACCTTGCAACCAACACAAAAATGCATATTGCATTTAGCTATGCACTAACGGTGGCAAAGAAATCGTTCTGTAGTGAAGTACGCTTTCTGCGGAATTTTTACCTGTAGAATTACTACTTTTAGCCACGTCTTTGAAGTATTTATTCGAAGCAAGCAGTCTATTGTAGCATACACCCGTAAAAAGTCTATAGAGGGAAGAAAACGAGCTTTTGGTGGGATCTCATAAATCAAGTCGAAAGCTGAACGAGAATAGAAATACATAGTCAGATCACGTGCTTTAATCTCAAAAGCAAGTACAAGAAGATGAGCAAAGCGTAGAACAAGAAGCGTCGGAAACTTCCGAACTTTCGAATGCAAAAGAAGATGAAAGCAGGAAGGCGAACCGTCGCGACGGGTCCACTATATATAAAATAAAAGTGAAACAAAAACGACTTTAAAGAAAATCAAAGTCAAGGACGTTGTCTGGTTCGAGGCTAGAGGCCTCAGTTTCCTTATTATTTTAGGGTGTGTTTTAGGTTAGTTTAAGTGAATTTGGGGGAACGCGTACAAGAGAGATCTATGATAGCTGGCAAAAGCTGTTAAGAAACGGACCCAGAAACTGAACAATTCGGTGATACGTAGCAGTACAGAGTGGCAGTGGTAATAAATGTCTGATCGAGCAAAAACAAGACTAAGAATCGTCGAGATTTTATCCGTCGACAAAAAAAAGAGCTGCCTGCCAAGCGCTGCCGAAGCTATCCGCTGTCCGCCGTTTCCCATTCGTGCATTTTTTTGACCATTCGAATGACTTGATGGCGCCAGAAATTAATTCTGTTCGGCTTCGTCTTAAAAATTCCCGCGCTCCATTTCATCCTTCCACCCTCATACTTCTTTTTTAGCTACTCGTCATGGTTGTCGTATTACCTGACCTCCCAACGCTACCATCATTAGGACCCCAGAAGCTGTTTACGTCGAATTAGAGGACGTCGCTATCGAAAGTCAGAGAACCACCGCGATGTCGTACGTGTGAGATGAAAAGGATGACTCCACCGTCGAATGGAGGTATGCTACAGCTGAAACTCCAACAGCTCTAACTTCCTCGGCCGGATTGACATATTTCTCCTAAATCGTCGGGCAAAATTAGTGGGTGGCTGTGGTGTTAGGAACGACGGTCGTAGGGGGAGACAGTGGCCAGATTCATCTTACCTACATCTCTGGGCATTAATGAGCCCTGTATGCCGCAGTTGCTGCGGCGACGGCAGTCGACCAACCATGCTCTCCTGAAAGTCTTTGTAGTTCAAGTTAATCTGAAACAGATCGAGGAGGCAATGAATGAGGATCAAGAGATGAGTCGAATGAAAAATGTAGTTCATCACTGCTCCGGGAAAGGTCTCTTTTCTTTGTTTTCGAACGAAAAATGACCTGTTGCTTGATACAGAAAAGATCTAGAAGCTGACACACACATACTCGAATAGAAGGGGTATGGCGGAAAATTTGTACTGCATTGCCGTATTATTCGGGAAGAAGTTACTGATAGCCCCAGCATAAATACCCGTCAAAGTCAAAAAGGTTGGTAATTATCAAAATATTATATATTTATTATTATTATTATTATATAATATTAAGTGTGCCCTTCCGCTGTTACTCAATACATTTCATATATACAGCCATATCCTTATAGGAACGACTGCACAATTTCCGATTATAGTTATATTTCGGAGTACTCGCTCAACAGTTGATGGGTGACAGATATCGTTTCTGGCCGCTGATGAGGCTTGCAAAACTTCGCCTCAGGCCATCCGCTTATAACAAAGCAAAGCTAAATTATGCCTACTCAGATACTGCTAATAGTAGTGTTAATACTCCGTTGTTAATTCATATTCCCTTATGTTTACTCTGTTACATAACTTCTGTCGCCGTTATTCTCAGTGTTTATAAATCATAGGACGCTAATAGAGTGGCTATTGTTTATATCTTGCGATAATCGATTCCTTTTACATATTTTCTGTAGTAGCTGAGAATGGCCCAAGAAGTTTGTTTGCGTAATGTCTATCGTCACTGTCGTCGATGCCCTTAATCGTTCGGCTCATTCTGTCTTCCGCTATCAGTTGCTTCCACTATTCTATTCCGCGTAAGGTCTTTTTTACCAAGCGGCTTTTCGCATGTAACGGCTGCCGACAGCCTCTAGGATGCATTGTGATGGACGATATATGGGGGCCAATAATAAGCAGGTTTGTGCTGTAACAAAGCTTCGCTACGGCGGACGGTTTAACGCAAGGATAAGTTCATTCATATGAACGAGATAAACAAACAATCACTTATTACTTTATCAGAGTGGCAAAATCCGATAATGCACATGAAGCGAGTAATTGTCCTGGCACTAATAGCTGAAAGCTGATGGAGTAGGTCCCGGACACCTACAAATGCCGGTTGTCGTCATTGTCACGTATTATGTGATTTTGGGTATCCTCGTTGTCTAATTAACACTGGACGAGACGACATTGCCCACAAAAGCAGGCAGCAGCTTCCGATCGCTATCCCTAACCGTGATTGTCGCTTCCCTCCGCTCCCCTCTTACATATCGTTCACCGTTTTGGTATTACACGCAAAACTCGTTTGTTTTATGCTTATTTATTCATACGCATAATTATTCAGATTACGCCGTTATCTGGCCGCTGAGGTCGACAATTTTGAGAACGACGACCAAGCGTGACGGCAGCTGCGACATTTCCGGTAAGCGTAGCCTGCCAACTGGAATGACTACCCGCAACCTCTATCACTAGCAACGTTAGTTAA
Organism: Varroa jacobsoni; assembly: GCF_002532875.2. Taxonomy (NCBI): domain Eukaryota; kingdom Metazoa; phylum Arthropoda; class Arachnida; order Mesostigmata; family Varroidae; genus Varroa; species Varroa jacobsoni. Next base: position 141,009 of record NW_019213933.1, on the reverse strand, counting down.
TATTGGTCAAGAACAATGACCTGGTCTCAGGATTCACACACCCAGACAGACACAAGCAGTCATGTTGAAATGCTGATATATCTAATAAAGCTTAAACTTTGTCATAACAGTATAGAAAATGCTAAACATCTGCATTATGTAATGTAGCTCTTTTACCGCTAACGATTTCCATAGAAGGCATTTTACAGAATTTTCATCTACTCTATGGCTTCGTAGTATTAGTTGACTTTATTTCCACAGCCCAAAATAAATAAGGTGACTACACAATTTTAACATGATTATTATCATCACTTCGGAAGTGTACAAACACTTAAAAGTCTGTACATCAATGTTTCTCAGTAATTATTCTTAGTAAAAGATACGTCAAAAAATTTGCGTGTTATTCCCCATCAATCGGTGCGCACATGTGCATAATACATTACTATGTACATAGAGTATGTATAGAGCACAATTACACATAAGGTTACAACTATCGAATGCTATCTATGCACAAGTAGCAGAGCTATGAACGCATTAAAACGATGTCGCGCCACCGTCTCCGAAGCAGGCATTGCCAGTTCAGTGGGTAGACGCCTGTCCTTCATTCAGGTTCACGCTCATACCTCTTTGTGGGCTGAATGAATCTTGTGATACTCTGAGGAATCTAAGCGCCCCAGAGCACCTCTCGTAACCGCTGGGGCCTCGGCAGCACATAACACCCTTTGCTGTTTCCACCCGCACAACCACCCCATAGAACTCTGCGTTCGAGCGCGCCTGACCGATCGTTAACCTTACGACCCGTGACCTCTGCTCAGTTCAAGGTGATCACCCAGAATTTGAAAGCCGCGTCGACCGTTATCAATCTCACTAAAAGGGCTAAAAGAACATAAAGGGTTGTACTCTCCTGCATAATCGCCAATACGCGTGCCCCGAACCGTATGTGCGCATGTTCCGACGCCAGCAGCATCACTGCGGCGGCTTAAGCGCGTGGTAGCATTTTGGTGTTGGTCTTTCGCTGTCACAAGTTTTTTTCTGCCCACGCAACCCTTTAAGCAGACGGAGGCCCCTGCTGGCCTCACAAACCCAGAACGGGGCTAGACGGTCACCGTGTCGATCATACTCCTAGGGAGAGAGCAGCTTAGCTCGGCGCGGTTCGATACATCACAGCGATAGCTATCGCCTTTCGGTCGGACGGTACTAGTATGGTAGTAAGGAAGTCCGGCAGTCACATAGTGTGTAAAGTAGGCTCACTCCATGACGGCGAGTGTGTTTTCAACATGCATATCGGTGATACAGAGAGGGTGCACGGCCTGAGATTGACGAGCAGGCTAGGAACAATTATACACAATTTACTTGCTCATTTTTGTTTAATTAAGTTAAACGTTAGTTACGAGGATACTACATAAACATAATAAATGCCATAACTGTTTTGACTAGAACCCGTGAACATCCGAATCTTCTGAAGTAAAGAAGGATTGTACTGAAGGAAAACTCAGAGAATTCGTAAAAGATAAAAAAAAGAGGTCTTAAGAACTGGTAGTACAATACCCCAATCTGTTTTGCCTGTCACAGGAGTGATTAGCGTATTGGGTATTAGCTATGTAGCACCTCAATTAGATGAAATCCACAATAGTTTTTTCACGCGTCTTTACAAATAGGCCACGACATTCCGGATACTGAAGTGCGTCAACTATGCGATAACATCTTCGCCATCTACTCTCCACTTGATCGTTTCGCTCAATTATGATTATCTAAATTAAATTTGTGTTAACAGCTTTAGATTTATCACTAGTTAAATTGTAAACAGTTAAGCCTTGTCCCAATCAGTTGGCTACAAAATGCCTTCTTCTATTTACACGGGTCGTATAGTGTGTGTTTGAAGTGGTTATACACTGTAAATTTGTGTAGATCTTATCTGAGCTTGTTCCTTTATGGAGTGCATCGCTGAATTATAAATATTTCTATACATGTATTAGATTTAAAAACAGATGCTATTAAACAACTTCAGCACTTCCTATGCAACTGAAATATATTTTCTTCTAAATAGGGAAGGCCAATAACCTCCTATTTTATATAATCTATAGTGACAAACCAACCGGAAACCCTTAAACTTATGATTAAACTTGTAGAGAGGGACAGCCACGAAGTCTCTTCGGTAAATTTAAGAAAAAAATTTACTAATATAAAGGTTGGATCAACCTGCCTCCAATTTGCGACTACATATTTATTATAAACACTGCGAGTTAGGAACAAGCTCGATGACAACTGTGCCTTTTAGACCTTCATCCTGTCCAAGATTAGTGTCAACAAAAAATACTACCCAATCCGTGTCGAAGACGACAGAGTGAAACTCCTAATTCAGTATCCATGTCATATTGGTTCAGATCAAAGATAACCATGACACTTACCATCAATACCAACAAATTAGTTTAACAATAATAATTATTAAAAACAAACTTGTGCTTATATAATATTAACGACAGAGTAAATGTTACGATGACCGTAAGCGCAGCTAATTTTGAAATATTAGAAAACAATAGAAAAATTACTTCGGTATGTAACTTTAATGTTGAACGTTGGGGAACTTTTAGCATGCTGGTTTGGATGTAGACGTTACGAGAAACGATACCATGAACAGAAATGGTGTTCACTCATGGAAATCAATGTTTCAAGATTCGACCGGCAAGAATCGGTGTATTTTGTATGGCTAGAGTTATGATAACGCCTAGTGCAGCATCAGCCTACGAATACCGGAGACGGAACCCGTTCCTTATACCCTCCTCGATACGCTGATGGCGTCGAACGCGTTTACTGACTATAGCCCGTTTAGAGAGGCTGCATACGTTATAATCGTCCTCGTATAATTACTAACGAATTGGTAAGGAAGTTACAGCTGATTAATAGAAATCTACGGTACTCACAGCGAATTGGGCACCAGTTTTCATTATCATAGAGGCTGTGTGGCCTCGTGGTCGGCCGCGCGCTGCGACCCTCTGATATTAGCGATGATGATGATGCGGATGTTTAGTGGTCGGAATGGTCAGTAAGAAAGAAGACTATAAGGGTAAAGAAAAGGTGACCAGTGTGATGTCTAGTTTCCTGCAATGAAACAGATTGCAGATGAATTGAGGTACCACAGAGAGCGAGGCAAACAGAAAGGCAGAGACGACAGTAAAAAGATGACATAGTTCACAACATCCCCAAGCTGAGGCTTTACGAGGTGGTAACCTGAGGCCTGCTGAAGAGAACTGAGAATATGTTCGAAAGGGTCGTCCTAACTGCGTATTTTTCGTAGTTTCAGTACAGCAACATCCTCTAGGTGTAACTTAGTGAGAGAGTTGTACCTGCGTAACATAAGGCTGTTAACCCTCCAGCGACGGGATTTTTTTCTTTGGACGTCGGTTCATTTGGTGCTTTGGCTATTGCTGTGGATAGCTTCAGAGCATTTCGTGACGGACCGAACCGCAATCGGCCAAGCACCAACACGCCATTCAATAGACGATTAGCAGAAGCAGTACAACGACTTGATCGTTGGAAGCATTCACGGAAGTTTCATCCAAAGGAATCTACAATTCGCTTGATCTATCTACGAACTAAGGACGACAAAGTAGTGGACCGTAGATGAAGTAGAACTAAATAACGGTAACGTAGTCGCTATTGTAAGCACGGAATATCCAGCGACCTTACGCCGTCTGTGAGGGAGTAACCTTTGCGTAAGACGAAACGATTCGGGAGTAGGATTTACATTGGTAATGATGGAAGAGCCCGAACCGGGCGACGAACTCGCAGACCTTTTAAGGAAAGGGCCAGCCTTCAATTTGTTAGCACCTACTAACAATAGCAGCAGCAGCAGCAGCAGGAAGATTTTCCGACTGTGATTTGATTGGCGTCACTGAAGTCAGGCAGCAGGTAGGGGAACGAGTAATACTTCAAGGTCGATGTCGTGCGTTAGAACGTTATTAAAAAACTACTTTCTGCGACCTCTTCTAGGTTGATGGAATTCACAAAGTTATTAGACCATTAGCACGTGTATGAATCCAGCACATCTTGGTTCTACCTGATGCTGCTATGTTATGAAAAAAGTTCAGCCTTAGCATTCAGAGAAAAAACATATTCCCACATACATATTATATAGAAAAATTTAAAATGAATTTAAGACAATGAATATATCGAAAAAACAAACGATTCTGCTAGAACGTATAGCGGCTGAGAAAATTGGGAAATGTTCAACGACATTTCAACATCTTCAGATCTAGTCATTTGGTTAACAAAAAAAAAACATAACTATTTATTGGCATTGATTTTAAATATCTTCCTCCATTCACATAAACCGTGTAGTTAGACATAAGCTGTTGGTGGGCTTTGAAGCAAAACCATCAATTTGTTGCAATTCGGTTCTATAGGTAGGCTAAAATAACTTATTTAGACATAATAATTGTTGTAATATTTGAACTGCTACAACGTTTGCCATAGCTCCTTGGAAATCCATTATCTCCATCTGTGTGTATTGATATAGCTCTAATAACTGTTCTTAAGCTTATAACCTAAATATCTGAGCCTCTATATAGGACGAAACAAGGACATCTGTTACGCACCGTCGCTCAACCCAACGAGTACAGCACAGAGAAATATCGAAAGCCTGTAAACTGCCAAAAACATTAAAAATAATGAAGCTCGAATAGTCTTTAAAACATATTCGTTGTGTCGTGTGCAGTAATTTTCTATAGACCATCATGTAGACTCAATCCAATGTCACAAACAAAGATGGACTCCCTGAGCTGGAACGAGCCATTTTTTCGGTGCTAGACAGCCGAAACTATAAAATCGTAAGATGAAGGTAGACAAGAGAAAATCTTACTTTAAATTTAGTGTACAGTGTTGTTTTTTAGCGGACAATTGGCCAAATCATTTGTTTCTCTATAGGTATAAACAAACACGTACGTATGAGCAGTAAATCTGTAGGTGAAAATGCACTATCTGCGATTATTGTTGAAAGTGTATCGACGGTGTCTCACGGCTGACACGGCCTATCCTACACGATAGACACCGCAGCGTCGGGGCGTCGACGCAGATGCGTTTTTGTATGCAAGTCGATCTATGTGTGCATTGCAGAGTGCAGCGGCATTTGAGCACAGCCATCTGAAGTTTATTCATTCAAAGAGACAGGAACGGGCAGACGAAGTGATGAAGCAGACTGTTTTCGGTCGTTATTAAATCGTCACACAACGCTACCTCGTACGACGCTATATAACAGCCGACAAAGATACGCATATCAGAAGTGGACTGTGTGGTTCGTTATAGTCAACCTAGACCATAAAGTTCGTACCCGTAATTTGTTCGGCTTGCGTCATTTTGCCTAAGACTTGACTAGATGCAACAGAATTACGTTGCTGTTCGTCTATTTGTCAGACAGGGCAAATTTACTAATGCTGTCGCCCGCTTCAAACTTCAGAAGGGGCCAATCTAGTTGGAATTATTTTAAAATTATATTAGATTTCACTAGGTTCCATCCGATAGTACAGCTATTCATCCAATCTATTTTTTGTTATCATTGGTCGTTTAAAAAAGTCTACATGAGCTGACCATTGACTGGTAATTCAGTGTGCTGTTTATACGCGCGTGCGTGGGCTCGGGAATCAGGGGCATCTCACACAACCGTTGTACAACGGCGCTTCGCTGCCGACACCGTGATTGCCGTGATAATACAAACCACAGTTGTTGTGTGTGACGCTTCAAGCTCAACGACTGGTGAGCGAACGTTGAGAAGTGGTCACACGGGCCATGAGCTAGTCAGGCAGCCACGTTTTCATTGGCAAGGGGACCCTTCGGACACAGTTTAGGCAGAGCTTTCGGCGTATTCACTGCGTAGCGGGCTCTGTCATTGCCTTTGCTATTGAGGAGAAAGGGTTTCGCGCGCGGAGCAGCTGCAGACGGAAAAGTTTAGTCCCGCTAGTTATTCAACGCAAGCCGGAGCTCCGACATTGACGTTACTTGGCTTGCGATGTGGGGCCGTCTGACCGGCCCAGTTCAGTGAGGCGGACGTAGTAAAGCAGTACAAAGCGAGTATAGCAGGCAGCAGTTTTGGTTAAATTCCCAATACATGAACCCTGCTAATGTTACAGCGAACAGTATATCCTACGTACAATGCAGTGCTTGCTAAATGCATGCAGGTAAAACAGCGATAGTAACACAGAGCACAGTGTGATCGTGCCCTTCACACCACTCTTTGGGTTAGAGCGGAACAGGAAGTTGCCGTACGCTAGCAGTGGACGTGACGAGTACGCTTTCTTGGTGGACAGCCTCAAGCTTGCCTCCAGCAGGAGCTGCACGTGCCTTAACCCTCTTTTTCCTTCGCTCTCTATCTCTCTCTCTCTCTCTCTCTCTCTATGAGACTGACGACCCAGCAGGGTGTACACCAATCCTTACTAGGCGCTACTTCAATATTAACAGCGGCCCTGCTTAGGAGGATAGTGGCGAACAATAAAGAGACATCTCTCTTGATACACTGTGTTGCCTTACGATAACAATACTCGATCGCTTGTGGGAGAGTTCTGCGGTGCAAAGATGGCGCATCAGGCGTATGTGGACAATATTCATTTTATCTAATCACTCACGTAATCCAATATCGGTAGATGTGGCTTATTCAAAGGTGGACACAGTTCAGCTGTAAATTATTTTATGACAATTCAGGGTGCATGCTGGAAAGGCGCGCGGTGGTGCAGGCATACGGATAACGCCTGAAGTGTGTTTTTCAAGGTGATCATACATATACAAAGCGTTCAAGAATAGCTTTATTCGATAAATACAATGTGCAGTCATGCCGCTAACGGATACGGTGAATGAAGACGAGCTACAGCTGAAGCTTCGAAAACTGAGGATGTGTTTGGAAGAGACCATGTTAGATGTAGATAGTCGGACTGGATTACAAGCTGTCGATACTAGCCACAGCGGTGAGGCCGGGAATGCCGGCTCGCCTTATGCCAAACATGCTCTCGAACAGCAACAGCAACGGCAAAAAGAAGAAGAAAAAGCGGTAGAAGAAGGCAAAATGCGACAGCTTTTAAGGAAATTAAGTAATCAATGGACGATGTATTGGTTTCCGCAAGGTGCGTGTGTAGTACTATATGTTATCCTTAGGCAGTGCCCAAATGCTGCCTACACAATTGATCTCACCGCTTACAACGATTTCAGAGTCGTAGATGTACAGTAGAATCTATCGCAAAAAATAGCAATGAAGATTATTCTCCACTTTCGAAGTTAGCTCGATCCACAACGGGAAGCTTAAGCCAAATGAGGCCCTACATATCACCGTGTATGATACATGCAGTTTATTTGATTATGGCTCTATCACTATTTATTGAAGTTTTTAACGCTGTTCTTTTGCGCTAACCAATTTCTCCAGCTATAAGCTGCCTCTAGACTTCAGAGTTAGCATACATGAATAGAGGCGCGATGTTCAAAATGATAGATTATCCCAAGTAAGAACTCCTAAACAGTACCACAGTAGTGTCACCTACACGATACTTTAGGTATACACATGGTATCATAATAATTCGTCATAGGTACTATATATAGATATGTGGTACTATGTATGATGAGGGTGACAAGGAGCATTTTCAAACGTTAAATAAAATGCACACAGGGTCGTGTGTTAGAGGCAGTAGTCTCGTATTGTCCTGTTGTTGGAATTTCCCTCTAGTGTGAGTCAGATCTCTACAGGCTATAACAGACGTAATAAAAGGTGTGCCACCATCATATCGTTCAGGACCGACCGCCTGTATTCCGTTAACTGTATTTGCTACTAAGCCGTCGGTGTCCTTATACAGCATTGAGCCGAGCAGGGCGAAGAACCTGACCCAGTATTGGCTACATCATAGACGTATAGTTTCACAAGTTTGTTTCCATATTACACATATATATATATACCCTTCCCCCTACAAATGTATATATAATCAATACTTATTACAAATAATTGTTAGACTGTCCATTACTACTGCTCTGTGAGCAAGAAGTTTTTACGTGGCCGTTGTCTGTGCACGATGCTAGCAAGTACGATCGAAGGCCACTTATCAAAAAGATGATTTAGATTTCGGGAAAATGCACAGACCTCATCAGCGTCGAACGTGTATATCTGTCCGTACATTATCTCGTCTTAATATTAATTTAATTAGTAATTAGTCAGATTGAGTACCTCAGTCGTAGATACCGCTCAGCGCCCTACAACGGCGACTGAAATCGGAGCCTGTGGCATTTTGTCATGGTAACTCTTGGTAGCGATTTCGCTTATAATTAATCATTATAATATATTTGTAAAAAGCGAGTTACTTTACTGTAATTACCATGGCTGGCATCGGCTAGAAACCTAAACATTGTTCATACATGCGGGGTTTGTCTACTTCCAAGCGATAATTCCCAATCATTGAGACTATGATTATTACGTACATTTTACATCACTAGAAGGTTGGCGGTACGTTTCTGGCGTACACTGAAAAACCATCTGAATGATATTGGCCCCCCTTCAAACCCCATGGCTTTGTCGAATCTGTTAATTCGTAGCCGTATCATAATGTGTAGCTTCCTATTAAACCGCGTTCTACTAGTTAATCGCTTATCAATGACGGTAGCTTCGTTTATAGTTCGCTGTACAACACAGCAGTATATCTACGTCCTACTACTGGCAATAGCAATTCAGTACTCCCCAAGGGTTTGCAGCCAGGACACGTTTAGCCAATTTAGCCTGCCACGGAACGAAGCGAATCATCGTCAGCATGATCTCCTTGATCGTCTCCTAACGCTTGTAATGAAGTCACAGCCAATATTATACCTTTTGTCAATCGTGTATGATACAGTGTATAGTATTATTAGGACGGCGAGTGGCGCTATAGCTGACCGTCTGGGTCATTGTGTCAAAATTTGAGTTTTTACAATACGTGTTGTATATACAAAATGTTATGCAAGAGTAATTTGTGGTCCACGGGGCCAATACACATAGTCAGTTATGTTCCCTATATCACGCGCGTTTAGCTTTTTCGATGCTTAGGCCACGTGTAAAATAGACATTTTACTGTTTACCTGTTAGACAGGCTATCTCGAGCAGTATAAATGTGGATCTTAAAGAAATGCTATTGTACCCGTTTGTTAAATACTACCTGTCAGTAGCGGAAAATAAACAAGTACAAAATATGCCCTTGGTAAGCCGGCATGTTGACTGGCAATTCAGGATATATACATAAATGCCGATAGCAGCACGAAGAACATTATTCCTGAGTTAACTTTTATTAGCGGAGCAAGACGACTATGCTCAAAGATATCCACTTGTTGCGAAATTATATTGACTTAAATTACATTCAGTTCTACAGCGGATCGGAAGGTAGTCGCTGTTTCTGAGGTGTCGTCGACCTTGGGGTCTATTCTTCAGTCTTCGTACCTATGAGAAATATGCTTTTGTTCTTCTATTTTATAGCAACTCCATCATTGTGGCTCATCAGGCCGCACTGTTAGTGCCTATTTCATTAGCCTATATAGGCGGCCAATTGTGAATTATCCAATTTAGTACTGATCCAATGAGCCAGTTTAAATCTTGGATTAAGACCTTTTCTATTTTTTCTGATAGACGCCAAGCGGAGTCGTACTCAATTGAGATTATTTGGATTGATACTCGCGGGAATAGAGAATATATATATAAAACAAATCTATAATATTCTCTAATTTAAAAATCGATCGTCCTGTTCAGAGCAGCGAATCAGACTTGAAAATCTAGAGAGCTTTATGTATGTAATTTTACGCGCACTAGAGCCATCTTCTATCAACTTGTATTTTCAGCCAACTAAGGTCCTCCGAGTGTCTCTAAGATATAAATAACGATTTCTATTGAGCTACGCCTCTCATCTACTGACTTCCTGTTTTCTATGTGACGCCGCAAAACGCAAAGCTCAATTCTATAAGGATCCGAGTTGTCGAGCTTGAAATGTCTATTGATCCTGTGAGATTTGGTTTCTTTCTATCAAAAGAGCTATTTAGGCTAGCGTACTTGGTGCATCATTCCGTTTAACGGTGTCACGTACGTAAGCGTGCATCGAGACATCACCAGGAAAAGATCTCTATCAAATGCAACAATATTTTTAGTTTCCCCATAAAAATTATATCACGTATGTAGAATTACACAGGGCGCATTCTATATTCGTGCAATGGCCGCTTTTGATGGCCAGATCTTGTATGTGTTGAAGACATGTCGAAAGAGCTTGCCTAATTGTTCTGCTTTTAGACAACAGACCTCATTACGAGAATTACAAAGAAATACTCAATAATATATGGAAGTTGATATTCACGAATTAACGGGATCTCATACATGATAGAATCTGCCTGAAATGTTTAGAAACGTCAAAATAATACGTCGTATTCCTTTGTTTTTTCGCAATTTAGTCTAAATACCTACTTCGTTACGTACTTGCTTTAAGCCAGAATAGACAAGCCGTCCATATTATTTGACTTACGCCGTTAAATTAATTAAGTGTGTACCTTGAGGACAGTCGTTGCTTCTTTGAAAATAACGGCAGTCCTTTGGTAGCTAGTAATGCGCTTTTAAAGACGGTGAAAACTCTAAGTAAATGCCGATACCAAACGGACGTGTATAGGCTTTTTTTTTTTTCTAAATAACACTACTCTAGCTTCGTTTACAAGGTTACTATTATTACATGTACAAATAACTAACGTCTGCCAGTATACATCAGTGAGGGTCGTACGAACATTTGCTTCAGCAACTTCAAAGATACGTCAGCGTTCCGTACAATTGGCCACAGATCACCGTGTAATGCAGCCGCTTTCATCGTACTTCTAACGACTTCGTAGAACTATATATATAGTCCTTATATGCAAAACACTCGTATGTATATATATATATATATATGTATAGACGAGTGTTTTGCATACAGGCAAATTCATACGTTCGTACCACTGCAGATATACATATATATAGTGATATAAATTCTAGCGATTACTCCAGCAATATAGCCCCTGAGGCAATTTGTTTGGCATTGTTCGAAGAACAACTATTTGCTTCTTGCGTCTTCAATATAAACTTTGATGCTGTGTGCAGATATGTGTGAGCGTCGTACGTACCAGTGTACATGTCGACACGAATACTGCATATCTGTATATAGGAAAATATAGATAATGATAGAGTCCAAATGTCGTACGGAAGCGTTGTTCTCTTATCACTTAGTTTTCGCTGAGTGGCAACCGATATCTGTCCGTTAGTTCACTGATTAAACAGTAGTAGCACTTATGGTATAAACTGAAATTTCTTTACTACGCTATTATCTATAGTGGGATTATTTAATATGGCTCGATGAAAACGGACGTCTGTCGGGCTACGAACGCGGGTAATAGGCATTACTGTTAGTATTATTAGTAATTATTTTTACAAATAGTAAATTATACATATAGCAGTAATATAAATGTATATGGAAAGTACAGAAAAAAGGCGGCGTAGCGTGAAGCTACGATGTCGAATATTCTTACAAGTTACATAGAATGATTAGAGATGATTTCTGTATGTGAAGCACTGCTAATGTTTATGCTGCCTCATCACCTCAGAGGTCACTGAGACATCCAAGTAATTTAGACGAACTTGACGGGGAGCTATTCTGTGATTATTTTTATAATATTATAGTAAAGTCAATAACCTTACGCTAGGGACAATATAATCGTTTCCACCTCATGATAACGTGACGTTAACTATCTGTATAGACAGAAGCTGAGGACAGACACGGACGTTCATACATCTAGCTTCGAGAAGTATACAAAATAGAAAAGAAGAACTATTGAATTTGCTATCAATTAAATATCATCAGCTAGTGGTCAGGATGAGTAGCGTCGCCTTACATCGTACACTAGCTTCATTACCAAACACGGGAAAAAGCCACGCGAGAAAGGCAAAGTACCGAATAGATATGGCCCAGAATGAAGCTCGTCTATTTGCGTATCATATGAGGCTAAATAAAGCTATATGGCTTCTATATGGTATTGCGGATACACAAAAGAGTCACCAGACGCTATTGGATTGTAGTTGAACGCTACTTCTAAGACTGCTACAGTGATTTTCTATTGATCAGATAATGCGCTTATCATCATACACGTTTATCCTATTCTACACTAATATGTACATATATTGTACATATATATGTATGTATGTATGCATGTATGTATGTATGTATGTACTGTGAAAAAACACAGTGCAGGTCAGCAAGATGGAAAACAACGTAACAACCGTCTAACGTAAGTACATGCCGTTACAAATGAATGAAAAGCTCAAGGAAAAGAAGGAAAGGAATTCTACAAATTTTAGATCGCTTTTGTTTCCACTGCTACTGCATCGTAGTGTGGGCCAGATCAATTGATAGATATCATGATGGGTTTACATCGTCGTCTCAGAATCAGCAAATCGTAAACGAAAATCGATAGCCGCACTGCATAATAAGCCAGTGCTTTTCTTCTACCTTACAAGTTACGATTGTGACACCAATCATTTTATTCTGCAATCTAGCTTTAGACCCCTATGTTTCACTCCAAAATTTTTAACAGGATTGAGCTCTGCTCCCAGGAAGCATGATTTGAGCAACAATTTTACTATAGCCACGAAGAAATAAACCATAGGCCAATGGTAGTTTTAGTGTCAACGCCTAGTTGCCTATTGGTCAAATCGTTGGGAATCCGAAGAGACGCTGCAAGTCATCGCTGAACAAACGCTGTAGTGCCTATAGCTAATCTCGACATACTTAACTCTTCGACCTTTTAAAGGTCTCCTATGTACATGCCAATATCGATACTCACGGATCGGCGGACTACAAGCAGAAACAGCAACGGCTTCTACCAGCACGTCAACAATGGCTTGGAAAAACGGCTGAATGTCACTCCTCATTCATCTAGGTATTCGCCTAAGCATCATTTGTCCTTGCGCTCGTCGTCTCAGCTGCAACGCGCGTGCTCTGCTCAACTACGATACGCTTCTAAAACTGGCAGACATCTGCCCCGGCCTCGCGCGGTCCGAAGTCGATAATCCACTTCGTCCAAGTTGGGGCGCGAGCGTGTGTCTAAGACATAAATGACTGAATGCACAAAAGCGATCGGCATTTTTCTTTACTGCCTCAATGCTTTGTTACGCCGTTTCACTCCAGATTCACATTTATTTGGCCAGTGCAACTGGATCACGTTGCCACCATCGATCGAAGGTCTTTTCCCCCTTCGGTGTTCAACGGTCAGTGGTGAGCAGCAGTGTCCATTGAGCAATCGTAGTAACAGCAGAAGTAGCCCGTGTTCAAAGTGGCCCTGCTTTCCGACCGAGTCTCCACTAGTAGTCGACGATGCGACAAACCCGAGTAAAAGCTATTATAATACTTATGGAAAGAACAACAGTTATGGTCGAAGCAGTTGGGCGTCGGCTATTGACGCCAGTTCTCGCATTGAAATTACTTCAGCTTCTGTCGTCGACGTTGTAGTACTGCGAGTTAGCTTTTAAAATCTGACGCGACAGCTCATGAAACGGAATAGTGTTTCTATGACGCGACGACCTCTACGCCACGACGCTGAGCTAATAGATAGATAGATGCCAGCAAGAAGCCAAACCACGTTGTCTATTGTACTGAAACGCATTGTGTTGGGTCCGGGTACAAGTTTGGGTTGTTTCCCGCCCGCTACCGACCGAACGATTGTACCGCAGACCAGACAGACAGGTCCAATTTTCCACCGTCGCCTGCGAAACAGCTGTTCGTCTGAGTGTGATGTTATCGATTGTAACGACGGTATTACCATTTTCATGCACCTATCTCCTTCTGTCACGAAGTGCCCCTTTTACCTAGACATCATTTTACTAAAGGTTATATGGGGCGCATAATCGAACACTGTATGATGTATGTACCCGGTATGCCAGTGGCATTCGCAACTACCATACGATCGGTGTTGCAAATTCATGAATGAATACGTCGTTTTTTTTTTCTATGTTTTCAATTGAAACTTACGTAACTTTATGAAAAACGGTCGTACTGGGTATTTTAATTTTTTTTACAAGAGTTTTTCATGCGTGATTTTTAGCTGAGGCACGATATGTAGGCACGCGTTGAAACTGCATGCTAATTCTATTCTCTTCCAGATCATAAATTTACAGAGTATGGAACGCCTTATCTTGAGTGAATAGGACACTGATGCGATGTGAAGCGATAGCTGCTAGCAGATCAGCGCAGGATTACACGTTTAGCATGTCAAGCTTGCTTCCACTTCGCAAAGAATCGCGTACGCGTGTGCCAAATGAATTAAAAAACCGAAAGTTTATATGTGTACCATGTACTATACGTATGCCATAAGTCAGTGTTGTTAGAAACTTGTTAACGGATCATTGAACCTATGACAGACAAGCAGCGTCGTATTATTATTGTTGCATGTCTGTTCCCCCTTCCACTTGCTCCCGGTTCCGTTAATACCTTTGCAGACGCTGCTGCTACTACTGTTGCCAAACACGTTAACAAAATGTTGGAATATGGCCAAAGGCGAAGTGGGCAATTTTTCCACCCGATAAGGTTGGCATGCCATTATAAAACACCACGGAATATCATCATCAGCTAGCGAAAAACATTGTCAAGACAAACAGTTAGGGCCACAACTGGATCCGCTGGGGTTCCAGAGCCAAGAAACATTCACATCGTCAGCATCTGCCATCACTGGCAGAATCAACATCTCCGGCTTAGCCGTTGCTGTTACTGCTGCTTAATACGTTGACATTTGCAAAAGCTACGAAAAGGACTACTACAGCGGATGCTTTAGTCGGATCTTTTAGTAACTCGATGCATATGCTGGCCACTCGCTAGTCAAGATGACGTTCACTGAATTGCAGACCTCCACGCGTGTGCCGGAGCCGTGGAGTGATGACTCTAAACGCTTGGCAGGCATTTTGATCAGATGCCTAGACGTACGTGGGACGTGGTTACACTCTCTTCTGTGGGACACGAAGTTCCCAGCAATTAACGTATAGATGATAGACGACACAATTCGGCACTCGCGGGCAGACAGAGCGGGCACAGTGTCAGACACGATCGGATAGATTCAAATATACATATCAAGAAAGCCAGAGAGAGAGACAGACAGACAGACAGACAGACAGACAGACAAAGTTTTTAATAGCAGACTGACTAGGTTAGATAAGTCGGCTAAGTAACTGCCAGAGGAGAGAAGAGAAAGAGGTCGTGATTGGTTGCGACACAACGAAAAAAAAAGAGAAGGGCAGAAGGAAAATGTGACTGTGTACTTTCGTGAGCACGAGGGAAACCGACGGAAGAAACTGGGATTTCCCACTAACCGCGATTAGCTCTTCCGGAGCTGAGACAGGATTAATAGTGATGACACACAGCACAACAGGACAATAAAAAAGACAGCAGCAGCAACAACAACAACAGCATTACCATCCGATATTAACGGCAGAACAACGCTAACAACAACTGGGAGTGCAACGCCACTTAATGGCTGGACATCGCGACCCTTTCGCACGTTAACTGTTAAAGCTTCATCAATAAAGCTGAGCACTGTATGTGCGTGCATATACACGTCTGACACCATGGCAATAGGGGCAACGGCGCATAACAATGTATTCTACGTTCAATTTTCATCGAAATGCGCTGAAATTCGGCAGGCGCCCGCCATTTTCTTTTTGTAAGTACTGTTCCTGTCTGCTACGCACCTCCCACACCGACCACGCTTGCTACCCGCAGAAGGTATTGTACGGGGGTGGTTGCGGACACTATAGTACGCCGGTGGCATATGGGCCACTTAACCCAGCGTCATGTAGCTGAAAACGTACAGCAAACACTGACGACGCAGAGGCTCGACGGGGCCAACTAAAATTATCTATAAAAAGAACAACAATGGCGCTAACAATAACATGGTGTTAAAAACAGGGTAACTTCGTCGTTTCGTTCGCTCTTCGCTTTTCCACACTTTCTTTACTCCTGCTTTTCTGAAAGACATCGCAGGTAACACACATGCTTTTCATCATTCATATTGTATATTTCCATAGCTTAAATAGAGAACAAAGGAATATCTATCTATACGTGTATGAGGCATCTGCGTGCGTTCAGACAAGCTACAAATTCGCTTGTTGCAATGCCGTTCCACTATCTTCCGCACGGCATATGTCAATATATATATACACCAATGCATATGGTGTATAAACTATGTTAGTAATCATGCAGCTAACACAGACGCCGCTGATTGGTAACACTAACTTACCGATTAAGTGCAACTATTGGGTAGGATTGTCCAGGTTTTTGATAGTAATAAAAAACTTTGTTCGATTATGCCGGGTTAGCGATAGGTTTAGCTTCACTACTATTCTCTAGCTCTGCTAGTTTAGCTGTTCATGTGTGTGTGTGTGTGTTTGTGCTTGTTAATAAAAGCTGTATGGTGCATATATGTGTATGTATTCCAATAGAGAATGTGGTGTGGTCCTCTCTTGCGAGAATTATGCCCTTGCTAAGCTTACCTCACGAGCCACAGTGTGATGAGATAACTCTGCAAAAGCAGGGCATCACTCCGTACTAGGATCGAGTGAATTAGACACTGCATTTGGCAGAAACCGCAGACGCAATCAGTCGCTGTAAAAAAATATCTTGCTGTAACTATAATCAGGAGTGGCAAAACCGGAAACTGATCTGCTCCTGCCACGGATAGCGCTGGCCCATCCGCTCCCCAGTGGAACTTCTACTTTCAATTTTCGCCATTTTGACAGCCTGTTTGCATTTGTGTCTATATTAGATGTAACTTAACTTGCCGTTCGTGTAAGCTGCAACTTTTAATAAGCATACATCATGCACAGACATAACAATGTTGTATAATCACTTCCCTGATTTCTTACACTTTCGATAAGAACGGAATGACGTTGAGACGGCCAATTACCACTAAAATTACCATATGTTCCATTAGCATTAAACAGGCGCGTCAGAGGGTCCGGAAGCATCCATTACAAGTCACCACCATCGTCGTTGTCGGCGTTTTTTCTAATTATTATTATTAAGGACCAATCTTTAACGTGCGCGCTACGCCGCCGCGCCGATATCGTGTCAATCAAATCTCTGACCCTTTGCTTTGTTTTGTTCCAAACTATTCGCGCTGTCATATCGGACGAATCTCAGATGCTGCCCTATTGTTCTTGCTTTCAGAACGTAGAAACCACGCGCTGACTTTTTGCTTCCATCGCAATGCAGAAGGTGGATCCAGTGCGCCCCCTGACGGTGGTCACTGGAAACGTTCTCTCTAATTCGGGCGTTCAGTGTAGCGGACACACCGTCACGTTTATTACATTAGGTCACGGCTAACTCGAATCGACCCAGACACAAATAACGGTGCGACAGCACATCAGGCTCACGCGCCGTCTATTAGTAAAACCGGCTTACGGACAACTAGATAAATAGATAAGGCTATAATAGGACCTGTATCTAAGGTTATCCAATTCACGATGCCGATAAAATTGGAAACGCATAATGCGGTAAAGTCTTCCTTCGAAAAAAAAACAGCCCTATCTTTCTTAGGATAGTTTACTTGACTCGGCTAGGAATTAACAATATCTCATATGTTTTTCTTATTTTAGGAACTAAATATTTATTATATATACTAAGTAGGCTATATTAGGTCAGTTGCTCGAACCTTAATTCTGTAGAATCCTTATGTATCGCCGGGTCCAATAAGAAACTATTTGTGTGGAGTTTATGTGAAATATAACGTCAAAGGCAAGAAGCTGATAAGAGTTTCTGTTTTAAGCCATTCGTTACTCTTCTGCTGGTGATATTTGTATGTCGTGGTCGCAAAAACAGCCCCGGCTGAACTGCATTCGGCCAACTATTTACAAGCATCAGCTACATATATAGCCTAAGTCCATCTCGATATCATCGGTCACGGCCGCTTCTTCGACTACTTTGGGTTGACTTGGTTCTGCTCCGACAGGTGAGACAAAAAGCCTTGAGCTTCCCTATTAAGGGCATTTTTCGGTTTGTTTTGAAAGTGGAGAAACATTCTTTTTTCCAGTTAGAACAATCCTTACACAAATCAATTCCCGAATACGACCAGCATAAATATATATCATCTACGATGTCCGGCTCTCGATCACCTTGGTTACTATTGCAACTAGTATAAGCGCAGTATTTATAGAACACCCAGTTTTCAGCTTCAGTATGTTTTTTAGTAGATGACAATAATCAGTTCATTGCACTAATTTTTTAAAGTCTATTTACATACACATATATGCACCATACAGCTTTTATTAACAAGCACAAACACACACACACACACACACACACGCACACACACACACACACACACACACACACACACACATGAACATCTATTTGTCTCACGCTTTACGTTTAGACGGACTATCTTTCTATCATACCTTGTTAAGATGATGATGAGAATTCCCAAAAAACAAGGAATAAAAAGTGTAAAATGACGAAAAAAATTTTAAAAGGTCCAACAATTAGAGATTGACCAGGCGACCGAATAAGAAAACGACCTGATGTTCTTCTTTCTAAAACGACCGTTAATTTCTTTATCAAAAACCTAGGTATGTCAAATGATTTTCTTTCAGTTATCTTGACGAATTCCTCCAACCTTTCAAATCTAAACCCCATCAAGAGTCGTCCAGAAGAGCTCAGGCTTCCTCAGACACTTCAGAAGTCGCATGAAAAACAGCAATCTAGACTGTCGATTTCGGGTAAAAAAAAAGTTTTAATCTTGGTGAGGGTTGGTTCAGCATAAAGGGATAAGCTAATAGTTGATACTCGCTCTAATTCCGAAAGCGACGAATCGTTGCCTGCCATGATGAGCTGGTTGCTCTGTCTGGTGCTGGGAGCTGCAAGCGAACGCATGTCCATGACGTGAAACGAGCCGAAATACTTCTGCCCAATTTAAACGCAGCACCAGATGATCTTGTGTAGATTAAGGTGTTACTTTGCTCTTTCAAGCCTTCTCCGGTTATGGAGCACCAGCTATCAATCTGATCGCGATGTCCTCGTTGAAACTACCCGTGGTGACCCATATCCATATAATACCAACAGTCGTCTCCCTGGTTGGGAGATTAAGTTGTTGTTGTTAAAAACAACAAGGAAATAGTCTATCGTTGCTGAGTGTCTCTGTGTGTCGCTCTGGCCATCTTTTGTGATGGCCGTCCTATCAACGCTGTCCAATGCGCGCAACTGTAAGGAGCTCGCTGTCGACGAGTTGTCATTGTTACAAACCCCGTATTTCTTTCTGATAAGTTAAGATAATGAAGCAGTCTTATGTGAATAATACTTGTGAGATTCGTGTCGGAGTGGGCGGAACTCTGAACATTTTGGGAAGGACCGGGCAGTGGGTAGCGCGAGTCAACAAAGTTTTTATACAACAGACGTCTCTCGCACAGAATACCTATTCATCGGTATATATATAGTGTGTAGAACTGGCCAACAGCCGTTTTTGTGGCGGCATCTTCAGAAGCGTACGTTAGCATTCTATCGTAGCTCGGTGTACCTATACTGATCTATTGTCGGTATTTAATGCAACAGATGCGTTATCCTGTTATCCATTATGGCATCGTTCGATATTTACGTTTCAGATTAACTGTTTGGGCCGTTTGATACTCGCTTTCAATTTCTGCAGTTTTTTTTTTCTATGTCCGGCAGTTCCTACCCGTCTGCCCGTTGCTAAGGAGGCATAAAACTACTTGTGGTAGTAGGTCAGTTTTGTCTAAAACGTATATCTTATCGCTGCGGTATTCCTGTTTACGCCGTTAAACTATGAGACGTGCGAGGCGGTGCTGATGGCGTTAGCGGTACAGCAGAAAGAATAGTCGTCCGGTATGGCGACAATCACAAAGTGCCTATGAGAAATCAAGAGGAGCAGACATACGGCAGCAGCAATGTCGGAGACTAAACGCATCCACACTGTGTGGCCTGCGTCGCAGGACAGAGAGTCGGTGCCTATTACTGAGACCAACTGAAAGGATATATCACTTTTGTTAAAGCAATTCTTCTGCTATTGACGCCGATGTCTGTCGTCAAAATAAATTGCCATCAACAAGCACAACATCAACTTTATCATTATCATTTTCTAAACTTTCACCTGCAGTAGCAACAGCAACAGTCTGCCATATTATATAACTGATAAAGGCCAAAACACATTATGAACTCATAGACGCTACGAGGTGATAATGTTCACGTCATACGGGAGATGCAGTATGTGTCTTTTGATGGGGTTGCACAGTCGGTAGGCCCTTACCGCAGGCAGACAGTCGTAGTACATAGGGCGAACGGTCGTGTGCTCATTAAAAGACTACTTACAATAGTAACGTTCAACACGAACGCGTGCATCTTGCATGGGAGATATAATCGATTATATCATCTCACTGTATTGCAACAGAATTGTCTTCCTAATGGTAACACCTACGCATTTGATTATGCGTTCCGCATTTTGATTTCCGTTATAAAAGTGTCTCTAGATTTTACCGATTCCAGTCTGTCGACCGTGCTTAGAAAATCCGCGTACATTAAGCTCTATCTGACGTTTACTCAAGCAGGAGCACGCCGCAGCAACATTCATACCCTGTGGACTATAGCAAAAGAAATTGAAAACATTTTTCTTTTATTATATCAATTTATCTATCGTATCGTGCACTGCAGGATTATTATGCATGCATGCATGCATGCATGATTTTTTTTACAAATGGCTATATGTTACTTTGACCTACACTAAGTAGGATTTCGTACTAAGAATTACCCAGGTAATTGCATATCATTGTTAGTAGTGATGTTGCTATTACTGCCTTCAATTCGAGTGATTTTCGCTGTCTTTTCAAATAGAGATTAAGTACGTTAAGCTCAGGAATAAAGGAACGTGAAACAATCAATGGACAGAAGTGCAAGCGAAGGACATCGTTCAAGATGAGCACGCTCAGAGTTCTAGGCGCCGTTAATACTGCAGCTAGTACACGCAATACACGTAGATATCGCAGTACATTATATGAGATAATAGAATGGGCCGTAATGAGAAGCGGGTGGAGGTTCCGCTGTTATAGCCGGTAATCGTGGCCGGCCAAGCTGCTTTGCGGGTCTGCTGAGGCGGCAATTGCGGCGCCCACTCCGCCCACGGCTGCTGAACAAATAGAGACCATCATCGGGACTCACTGACCGGCTATGGATGATAAACTGCGGTAGAGCTAATGTTAGGCTCGGTAATTGATTGTCCTTTAGGACGACATCAGCGTGCACTGGCGGCATACGACTGGTAGAGTTGACCTGGAATCTATTGCACGATATAGACGGAGACGAAGCAGAACAAGATCAAAGAACAGGGATAACGTGGCTGGCAAAGCAACCAATAAGAAGTGAAGTTGAACAGGAATTAGAAAAAAAAAAAACAGACACGATGGCAGCAGAGAAGATCAGCACGAGTAGGCAAAGCATCTTTATCGAACCAATATAGCTTTATAGCCGAAGTCATTAGCAACCAATAGTCACTTTAGAAGCCTCTAAATTTACGCTGTCTCTAGACTTTTCGGACCTCAAACCTACAACTGATTCTGTAATAGTAGTGAAATCATAGTCGGCTGATATAGTCGTGACGCTAATTCGATCTTGTCGCCTATCCTTTGCTTGAAGTTCAGTGTCTTTTTTCATATTTAAGTGTCCGTTTATTTCGTCAACCTGCCCCTCCTCGAAATCGCTCGCGGAATCAATGCAATCCTATGGCGAGACTAAATTAGACCAATGTTTTGCTCAATCAGAGTTAAGTTTTCATCTGCTTTGACAAAATATCAATCGCGGCCGACCTCTTCGTACGACCACCCGAAGCAACTTGGCATGCTGGGAAACCAGCCATTACAGGCAGACGGAACGAAAAAATTGTCATTTTCTACTAACACATGGTAACCGACAATCACCGTAACGGTCCAGAGCGGATCCATAGCTTGTACGCATGCAGAGTTTATGAATCAATCTGTATGGATATAAAGCTGTGGGCATCGGCAAGTAAGCGAAGAGGGAATTGACTTTTAAATCGAAGACACGATATATATATATGTATATATATATATATATATAGAGAGAGAGAGAGAGAGAGAAACGGGCTGCCTCATACACTTGATGTCACAATAAATGGTTTTTGGATGTTTAGGGCATAGCAGAGAGCCTGTCGCAATCGAGAAGAACATTTATGAACTTCGTGAAAAGCAAGCATTGCTCGATAAACTGGAGCTAAAACTTTATTTTAAAATGTTTATAGCGAATATACGCTAGATGGCTAAATCGGTCCCTTTAGGTAATTTTATTATAATATCATGACTTAATTTGTGTGGGGAATTCATCTGTTTAATGCGGGACTACTTGCTAGGGAGACCTAATACGCTAGAGTTTCGCCTGACCCGAAACTGCAACAAGCCTCGAAGATGGGCTGCCGCCATTTTGGAACACGGTGCTGTCGAAAACCATTTTCGGAGGCCACATTAACGCCAACAAAAGTCAAAGTTGCGTATTGCCTCAGCACCGTGCAACTTTGACATCGTGTACATCATATCCAAAAGCGGAAACCTTTGTGGAGACGGCACTTCTACTTCCGCGGTAATAGCAGAGCAAATGGCGAATTTCCGCTGGCCGCTGATAATAGGTGTGCTTATGGCCAATTAAAACGTGAGTGGGAAACATAAGTCATGTTACTTCGAAGCGCAGGGTCTGTACTTAGGCAACAAGCCGAGCAGTGGGTAATCTCAATATTTCGTTAAGATTATCTGAGCGTTTTTCAAACTATCTGCGCATTTTTATACAGAGAGGTATCCGCCATTGCAGCATCGTCCGCGAATTACGTGTAACAACAAAAGCAGGCCCTTTGGGGCGCCCATGGATCATTAATACAAGAAATATTCTTTACGTATTTAGCGTAAAGCCGGACAGCAAAACGGCCGTACCCGACCAAAGGCCAACCTACAGTCGGCGTGCCGCAATATATATATATATGCAATAACCATGTGTGTAAATGTAGTATTTTATAAGGTAGGAGATTTATGAAAAGAAACTAATAAGGTTATGAAAAAATCAACCTAACTTATATCAGCAAGCCACCAGTTGATGGCATCTTTCGAGCCATTATATAACCTATAGAAACACTGTTAATCGCTCTCAGGCAGTGGATGCTATATACTCTAGTCACAATGCTCAGTCGCACTCGATAATATGAGTAACTTTGGTAGCCTATGTGCCAGCTATTACAGAACTGGTAACGTTGTTTCTTAGAACAGATAGAACTTCATAGAAACATGCACTGCGACCAACAGAAAATGGCTGAAATATTGTTTACGGCGGAAGCTTATCTTATCTCTACATATAGTATTATTCCCATTAGTTGGGTTCCAATTTTGATATAGTGTAAACTGTACGAAAGATATCATCAAACTGATACGATCTTTAATTCAAATTTAGACAGTAAATAAAAAGAAATCAAATCTGGGTCGATAAACTACTTACATTATCTAATTACTGCTTCAAAACGAACGATAAGTTACCAATATCCAGTACCGCTAGGCGATCTAAATTGGAAATATTTATACAGTCGTAAATTACAAACGAAAAAAAAAAGGCTAAGGTGTATCATTATTGGTAATTTTCGGGATATTTTACAAGTGACAAAAAAGTGATAGCAAAAATCTCTTTAAATGCCGTTTAGGTAGGTGCATGTATGTATGGGTCGTGTGTGCATCTAGGGGCTGAAGTGAAGCCGGCGACGAGGCGTGAGATCTTCAGCGATGAAGTGCTGAGACGTTATTCCTTGTCCAGCTGTTCTGCATGTCTTCATTCATTGTAATCTCTTTTTCATTCTACAAATAAAATAGGGAATAAATTATTTATGAATGCCAATCATTGTGTCACAGTAATGAACTGTGCACGGTACACATATCAGACACTAAAAATAATAAAACAATAATGATGTCGTCACTGAATATCATGGTAATAGCGAACTACGGCAATAGCAAAGGTTTTAATAGCGGCAATGTTCATGGGCACCGCCAGATAGATCTGTTACCTAATTCAGATATGATGAGATAGAACTAGATGCTAGATCTAGGTCCCTTTGATAGGGCAAACGACCTATTATTTAGACTGGATTAATTATTGTAAAACTTTACCTGCTGATTATTGGTTTGCTATCTGTGGTGTATAGCTCAAATGTGTCCAACGTATCACGCTCGAAATGCAATAACAAATAACATAAAATCAATACAAACCAAACACGCAGCTGTATGTGTAGACGATACGAAATAGCCTTATCTTTTGAAAAAGTAATCTATATTATAATTGCTAGATGTGCCAATAATTACTATACACGAGCGTGAAATAGACATGGGTGCACACAGTCACCTTAGCCCTCTTTATTAGTTTACCCCTCAATTTCTGTTACTGCTGCTATTCAGAGAGCCTTGAACAAAAGCCTAAAAAACAGCCTTTAGACCTACTAGTACAATATTAGACAAAACACGGTTGCAAAACCTGAAAGGCGCTATACATATACCTATATGTGTATAGCGCCTTTCGGGTTCTGTCACTGACAGGGAAGTTCATCTCACACATTCCGTTAAATAATTGATTATGTGTAATGGGAACTTTTTTTCTTTAGGTTCTTATAAGTTTATTTATAAAAAAATAAAATAAAATAATTAGAGCCTAGTCCTTTATGCGACAGGTGAAAAAAATATTGGTGCTAATAGTCCGTAATAATACTGTAATTAAATTTTTGTAATTAATTACTTAGAGGCATTTGAATTACAATCTATGTTTATCCAAACTGAATCAGTTAACCATATTTAATTTTTGAAAATGTTCAGCTATTTTATTGATCGATTGATTGATTGATCATAACCGATTCTCGAATCGATAATAATGGTTTATCACTTAGGTAAATAGACAATTACCACACAAAAAACCTTCTAACAGCAAAGGTATTTGTTGCAAGATGTTTGATTAATCTAACTGGGTCGGGGCGTATGGGCTTCAAATCTTATCCAGCAGTGTCCGATTGATGCTCCAAACAATTAATAATCATGCGACTCGACAGACCGAATTAAACGCTTTTGTGGTTTTTGGCGTTTCCTTTGCTTCCTTAAACAACTTTTGTATTATTGAATAAGATTTATTCAACAAAACAAATGGTTCCGCTCAGCAAATGAAAGCTCAACTAATATTTACAACCCAGTCTTCACCAGAGGTCCCGTCATTTCTAGCTCTGATTATTAATGAGTGAGTGTCTACCAATTTGTCTAGCGAAATAGTAAAAAGATCACCATAGTAGCTCAGACGCAAAAACAAGCTTCCAAACGTAGCGGACATTGCCACACGGCGCCTTTTTGCTGCCAATAAATTGTTTCGACCCTATCCTACCTTTAAAAAGCCATTAACCCTTAAATATCCGTAAATCGATATCTACCTATGTAGTGCATAAGGTATCCATGCGAGGTCCTAGCGTCAAGCTAACGTTTTCGAGTGACATTTGGGCGCGTGGTGAACTTAGACGCGAATGACTAGTACGAAAAGGAAAGAAAATAGACATCTTCCATATGATTCTATTTGTTATACTGAATTGTTTTCCATAGATTTAGAGACTGAATTGTTTGGTAGGACAGGTTTTCTTCTAGGACGGCCAGCTGGTAGCAACCTCATTGAAAGTTTTCTACCTGTTCTTACGTCAGCATATATTCTTCATGTTGATAGAATCAATACGTTTAAGGAACGACGTTTTACGATATTTGTACCTGTCAGACCGTCGCGGATGAGACCTTGTACATTTGAAGTATGAATGCTAATACAAAGACTACACTCACCCACTTCAAATTGTCAGAAATTTACTCATTAAGCAAACTTAGTCATAGCGCTTATTGACTTTAAACTCCGGTTTTCTAATAGCTTCAATCGACGAACGCCACCAGGTGGCTGGTAGGTAGTTATGTACATGTCCTGAAATATGCGCCTTGCCGTTTACGCGTACCAATATAGAGCATTAATAGATATTTTTTTAAACAAGCTGTCAATCAAATATGTCGAACATAACAAACAATAGATAGTGGTAAGTAATGAAAATCATCGACCTTGATGTTCAAGCATCAACCAGATGCTAACTTGTAGTTATCTTAGTTCATAGGAGTTGATTGCAATGTGTCTACATACATGGTAGCTGGACATGCTTGCATCGATATAAGTCATAACCTGGCGATGATAAAAATGGAACATCTACTTTGAGCCAAAGCTAAATGGGTTAAAAGTAGAGGGCCGCATAAGGCGCAAGGGGCTAGATTTCTTGTTTAGTCTCTAGTCTTTGTCAGTAACCGTCCTAGCAATCGCGGTTCGTTCAAATAAGCTTTAAAAAATACAACAGCACATATAAACCCGGATTATCACTGTGAGACACAGAATCTCTAACCTACCTCTCATCAGCATACGAAGTGATGAGTAGCATATTTTCGAAAACATTCTTCCCACTCTAAACGCAAAGTTGTGTTGGCGATTGCGCTTTAGAAATTATGAATTTCTAAGTTACAAACAAGTTTTAAGACAGTATGGCTTCCTTTAATTACCTAGCGCATGCTCTGTTAAAAAATAGCGTCAAGTAAATAATTACCGAAAATTTTCCGATGCTATTGGTCTCTTTCCTGATTCATTACGACTTCAATTTCCATAGGGATTTCCATAATTACTATAGCTCCATATAAATACTAATAGCTAAAACTAATAAACAAACACTCAGGCTTTTTCGTGCGCTGAGAACAATGAACCAGTTGATCTAAATAAGTCTAGCTGGCGCACGCAGACACGCATCTATCAAAGACCTATAGATAACTTATTTGATCAATTTTCAACATGGCAAAACGACGTACGTATATAAGTCAGATTTTGATAATTGAAATAGGTGTCCTTGCTTACTTAGAAACATTATAATGTTAAATAGCTAGGCACGTCACAGGTGAGACGTTTGTTCAGCCGAAAGCGATTTGTGGAAGTGTTGTTAATTGGGTCAATTGAAACATGCGGGCAAAAAGCGCCGAAGAAAAGGCCTGCACCGATATCAATGTACAATTAAGAATAGCAAATCCTCGGAGAACTCGTTAGTCGAAGGCTAGTGGCTTAGGCCGGAATCGTTTAGGACTGCGACCTTATGTAGAACACATCGAGTACTGATTAGCCAGAAATTGCCATTTGGTCACTTTAATCATGCATAGATATCAATTTTTCAATTCAATGTTTTTACTTCTATAAAGGCGTGGAATCCTCAAACAGCGTACATATCGAAGTATATGGAGCTTTTTTTTTGTCAGACGAACCACTCTTCTACGCACTGAGTGTGCCTATCTTTTTGTTTTTCTATTATGACGAGAACGTTACTGCTGTTACGGATAATGCACTTGTTTTATGGTTTGACCTGGCGAGACCTATAAGTATGCATACGAGGGTCAGTCCACAACGAAGAAGTTCGCAAAGATAAATGATAGATACCCTCCTGAAGTCTACCACGATGGCTGATAGGGACCGCTGATGTGCATCGCGCTCTTTATGGATAACATCCACCTGTCAATGACATCGTCACACTTCCGCACAGAGAAGATCTAGCGGCAAATTAAGACGACATCTCCGCTGCCCCTTGCTATTTCCTGTTGTGCATTTATAAGCTTCTTTGGCACGACTCGCTATTGCTACTGCTATAATATGCGAAAGACGTTACAAGCTCGATGACAAATCCAATGTAAGACACTTCCGTTGCTCCGGTGCTAGAGTAGGAGATTATTGTTGTCTACCATTTGAAGTTTTTGAACTTCTGGGCATTTCGAAACGAGACACTTCTTGAGCGCTTTCCCCGATATTCTTAGAATTGGATTTTGCCAGGAAATCATTCGTATACATGTACCTGTGAGTTGGAGCGGTTTTTATTTTTCTGTTTTAGGTTTACTGAGTCGGGTTGAACCGCATGAATACTTGAGAATGGTCGTTGCATAGGCTGGAAGGTAGAAGCCTGGATAGCTTAAAGCGTAATGTATTTGCCTACTAATGTTAGGGATACG
The DNA here is from genome assembly GCF_002532875.2 of Varroa jacobsoni. Classification (NCBI taxonomy): domain Eukaryota; kingdom Metazoa; phylum Arthropoda; class Arachnida; order Mesostigmata; family Varroidae; genus Varroa; species Varroa jacobsoni. Next base: position 112,928 of record NW_019213933.1, on the reverse strand, counting down.
TTGCGGTCCAGCTTCGAACCCAGGCATAGACAGACTCGGACCCAGACTGGAGAGAGACTGGGAGCCAACGAGCCGCGTGATGTAATGCCTAGCGGCGAAATCGGAGGTAAAACTCGAAATATAGAGGATCGAAGATGTACCCGATTGACCCTTGGTCGTCGGCACACGTACGAACCTGGATAATTCTAACCCGATCCGCAAGTAGAACGACAATACAGATCAAGTCTAAATCGCGCAGTTATTATATTTGTTTGCCCAAATTTAATACTAACCAGAATTAGACAAAATTACGATTATTTTAATGGCGCAATGGAGGCTAAATACGACAAAACACAGTTGTAACGACATTTACATTACATCGACCACTAGTTCAGAGTGGAATCCAGGCAGTGTAGTACTTAAGCTGAAATCTTAAAATTCAATTCTCACGATTACCATAAATATAGCACCATAGATAACGATAGGTCAATACCATAAACGACTGGAACAGTCAATGTTTTTACTCCGAAATAATAATGATAAAAATAACAAGTTGGGCACAGGCGATTTAAGCTAAGCCATGTTGATAACTACGTGATCGTTTCCCTCTGTTTTTATGCACAAAAAAAATGTCACGTTGCCTGGCCATCCGACTAAAAAGAACGAGCACAATCAACATTAGTAAAAGAGAAGGAGAAAATATCGCGACATCCTATGATTTCGAAGGCGATGTCGTTCCCTAAACGCCTGTCCTCCTTTCTCTTCCACCCCCCTACATACTCCCAAGTGATTCCTCCATGGCTCGTCCGCCGCTATCGATCGGCCGATGTTGATGGGGGTTTAACCTTTCGTGTTGAAACGAACGTTTTTCGAGTGGGTGAACGAACCCACCGTTGAAGCCGCTGTCGGCTCAATAAAGAAAACCCAACTTCACAAGCCCCCTATCGAGTAACAAACAGCATTAAAAAACTTTCTTGCCATTGCTGTCTATATGTCATCGCAACAACAATAACAGCGCATCGGCGGGGGCGGCCACTTACAATAATATCCACTTTGGACAATTGCAGTGGGCATTATTCGCGAACGCCTACGGTCAGCTGTCTCGTACCCGGCGGGGCGGAGAGCGGGGGCTACATCGTTACCGTCGCAGTTGTTGCTGTGGTTTATGCAGCTCCCTCTGTGGATGGCGCTGCTGTTGCTGGCGCGTTAACTTTCCCCCATACTGGTAGTTTGGCTGGCGCTAAATCGTCTGCTTCATTTAATGATGGCATCGTGGCCGGCCCCCAGTCATATGCTACACAGAAAGGGGCAGTAGAAAAGAAAGCGCATGTATATTGTGCTTATTGATGCTGTTGTTATTATTCGGGAGACACGCTTTCCTGTCGATATACTGTCTTACTAGCTGCCCACCGACTGCCGACAACAGGCCCGAACGGTCGTCGTAGTGGCTTTGAGTGGCTAGTTTTTGTTTCCATTTTTCTTCCGCCTGGTTTACTCACCTGTCTGCCGATTCATTGCTGACCAATCGCATGTTCAGATTTACAAATTTGCATTGATTGCTATGTTTGGTAATCTTAAATCACTGTTCTTCTAATATCTGGGGGAGTGATGCTAGGACAGCATCGACAATAACAACATTAACGAACTCCAACCCTGCAAGCCCGGTAGACATCTTGCTTGAAGCGTATCACTTTGATTAAGTGAAATTCATACAGCGTAGAAAATACGGCAAAAAGCACAATTGCTATTCAGTAGGAACAGGTATAGCTTTACAGTTCTAACATGGTCAGAACTACAAAACGTGAATGTACTCTCTCAAGCATTGGGAAATAAATTTCATATTCCTTTCATTACGGCGCTGTCCTTTAGCTTACATTTTCCTTAGGTAGATCGTAGTCTGATATTACGATCGTCAGGAAATATACGCGATACATTTAGGACGCTTGACTCGGTTTCATACTGAATTTGATGATTAATTTAACGAATGAACATAACATGATCGGTGGCGGTTGCATGAAGGTGACTGCTTCAGTTTTACATAGGTGTCTTTTCATTATAGGAGTTTTCTTGTTGTTCTTTACGAAGATATTTTTTCACGCCGTTGTGAACATCCAAAGTGTCCAGGTAGATGAACTTCCCGCGCCGCCAATAACTTCTACTCTTCTAGGCCGTTTTACTTCCTCGTGATTTTTATGCATTTTATACGAATCAGCTGTTTACCACCTATAACATATCTATCCTGTATTCTAAATTTTACAAATATAAATATTATCCACTTACCGCTCGGACTATCATTGTCACTAAAAAAAAAAAAAAAACGTGAAAATATTATCTAACGACATTTATTCATTTTTATCACTTACTTGAGTTGGTTACACATTTTATGCAGACGCCATCCGATCCCTCAAGTTCCGAGTTCAACTATGTTAAATACGTTCTTCTATAACCCGACAAGCGTAATATACCAGACGGATTCATCTGGCCAATTCAGTGTTTATGACAACATTAACAAAAGGCTCAGACTGTCGGAGTAATGATTTTGCAAAAGCCCTAGCTAACGTCGTCTATTGAATAATGGCATTTCATTATTCGAGTAACTTTATTATGTGTATGTGACGCTCATTGTTATGACGACGATAAACGGCCGACCATCATTTGATGCTCTGATAATTGGTAATAAAAATATTTTGCTTCATGTCTTCAAATTCAATGTCGATACATTATATTTCATCGAACAACTGCTTTGTAAGCTAGAATCGCACTTACTTTTTAAAACAATCAACTAACAATATGGAATATAGTATGCGGCGAGACCCACGTAGATTGGCGAGTATTCAACTAATAAACGGAAAAAGACCGCTACTCTCTACCACTAGATGTTACAGAAATTTTGTCTCATGTATAAAACTCTTCTACTACGTCCTGTTACAGTTAGCCTTTTGTAGAAAGGCTTTTGTAGAACGTTCGCAGTTATCCACTATGTTCACGGACACAGCAACCAATCTCCGGATACCCTTCTCTAGGGCACTGATTTTTATATATTTTTACACAGCATTAGTTTCGCTCTCATCTACTTTATCGGTATAGAGGTAATTTATCTGCGATTTCGATGGATCATTTACATACATGCGGCGTATAACCGCATCGTCTAGATTGGCAGAGTGGTATTGAAGCTCTGAGTCCAGGACATGGCATAAGTAGTCCTCATAGAAGCACGTCACGTTGCTTCCGAAACTAAACGAGCGATTACCCTGACGCTCAGTGCGATAGATTAATATTCATGACGGCCTATAGCAATATTTGTATTAGAAAAAGAATGATACACAGGGTACTCTCTGGTTTGGCCTTATCTTTATTTAAATGCGAAGCTTCTATGATGAATGGAGAGAACCAGCTGGTTCTAGTTTGTCCCCTATCAGACTAGTCATCGCAGGACATTCACAGAAGCGTCCGGTAAAAAAAGCTGGTTCTAGGGCCAGTGAAACGGAAGAGTATATGAGGCGATGAAGCGAATCTGGGCCTAATTTGTTTGCGACCCTTTTTAGATTCCTAATTCCTGAGGACGTAATTCTGCGTTTTGACAGTAGCATTGATTTATTATCCAAACGATGGATTCTGGCCACAGTTACAAACGTTTGCTTCTCCCATAGGGTTTCCCATAGGGCGCGTAACGACTATACCGGACATGACACTGACTTCCCCACATTCTGTATACCCCTCTGGCATTTAATTATACATACATATATGTTAACGTTCTATTGCGTTATTCGATTCACTTACAATGAGTTCTGTTGATTTACCGTTTTTCTGTCAAACTGAATGTTTAAACGACCCTTTAGCTCCTGCGAATGTCAAGGTCTCTCTGATTATATCATTACGATTGTAATCGTTGAATTTCAGGTAAGAAAAGAGTACTGAATAGTTTAATGGGACGCACTTCAATGGTGATTCGAACATGGCCCGGAGACATGGTGGTGCCGAAATACCGATTTAGCCAAATTGCCTATGACTAGAGTGGGTATAACCTCAACAGTTTGATAACCTGTACGTTCTCACGCTTTGACAAAAATCGACTTTGTCACTATTCGTCTGACTAGTCGATGCGGAAAGAAATAATCCGAGAGTCCGAACGTAAGTTGCCAACTGGCAACAGAAGTTAAACAACTAATATGAATTGTCCTTGACATCCAGGCATTGGCCCAGTGGTTTGCTGCCATTTTCGCTCGATACGAAACACTACTCGTCACTCCAGGGTAGTTAGTGTTTAACTGCTGCATGTGGTGGAGATAAAGAAGGGAAGGAAAAAAGTTCCTTAAGGACATCGAGTCTATTCTAAAATCTTTCGTCCGCTTTGAGTCGAAACCGATCGAGAAAATAGTTATACCAGTCTGGCTCTGATTTGTACTCAGAAATCTCTATAATGCAAATAATGAATAGCGCTTAATATTTGTGACCATTAACGATAATTGTAGTAGTTAAAAGTGAATTTGTTCACACGTTGAATATAATTATAATATATAACTATATCAGTGTAAATAGATGCAGCTACTATCTACTACGGAATATCCCCCTACTAAAACGCGCTCAAGTCATTTGTGCACCAGGTCCTGAAATAGGCACCTTATCCTTACTTATGATAAAAGCGGTTATTATGTGTATGACGACGATAATTACTATTGCTGTCATTACGACAGTTGAGCGGCCCCAGAGTTGCTCCTGAAGTTTGCCCTAAGGAAGGAGTGTAGGGATTTATAATTTAGGAGAGTACGATCGATGTAGTTGCTCGATGTAAGGTAACCAGCAGTAACTAGCAGTGGGTAGCAACAAAATTACTCTTCCGATATATATGTCATGTATTTTGGCATTTTATCTATCACACCTAATGTTCATTGTGTGGCTTCCGCGCTAGCGACATTAGAGAATATTTAGCTTTCTTTCTTTTTACTTTTATAGTGAACAAGGGCCCTTTTGATGTTTGTAACACAAGTTATGACTAAACTATAGGAGATCAATTACAGCCGGATAAGCATTGATCTATGGCTCACTCAGTTCGGCCATCATACGATTTCCAAGCATTGACAACCCCTTAGGTTTTTGTCCATTTATAAAGCGTTTGTTCCAGCAATTCTGGCATATCTATATATATAATAGATTTAGATTTATTTTATATATATATAATAGAGTCACTCTAACAAATAATCAACATGTGCACGTGATAAATCATACATATGTCTATGTTGTGTCATTAACACAAACAAAGGTGCTCAAATTGTCTTATGTTTTCTAGTATGTCTAACAAAATCTAACGGAGTTAAGTCGATGCTGATCGAAAAACATTTTTACGCCAACTTAAAAATAAGACAGGTAAAAATATATTCGGAAGAACGCAGGCATATACTAGCATGGTATGGAAAAATATCACATGGTACTTAGCCATCCTGGCAAAAATCAATAAAAACGAATTGCACCCGTAAAAGGGGGTAGGTGCAAACTGAAAGCTAGTTAAATAAATCAATATAGCTTCAGTGGTGTGTCATATCAATGACACTGGTGGTTTACGGATAATAAGCGGGGGGTAAGATCCGCCGGTTAAAGGTCCCAGCTCAAACCGTAATTCTGTGTATTTGCTCCACGAAACACTGAAGAGCGCTCTGGTAGAAAAGAGTTGTCCCCATCTGAGTTGGCTAGATGATGGATGCACTAATGAAAAGAAACGCTTGGTCACCTCTCTTGCTATTTCTCACGGTGCCAGCTTCGAAGAACTTTTCCTCGTTCGGAAAATACCGTGGGCATTATGTAAAAGATTGTCCTGAGGCAACGACGAAAGGCCGCCCAAGCATGCGCAACTCGAACTTCGCCTTTGCCGCCTTCCGCGGCAAAACCACGCTGTAGTCAGGCTGGTTTACTTGAATAGAGGACAGAGTAACAGAAGTACAATGGCCTGGGGCAGATGACGAACTTGCAAGTTTATCTACGGAATCAAGGAGTTCCCCTTGGCTAAAAACATTTGAATGTTATCTACTTTTTTCAATCAAACAAAGCAAACTGCAAAACAGAATATATATTTTTTTATATATTTTATGATCTTATAGAAAAAACAGTCACGTATGGAAAAATACTGGTTATATTTCAAGTTATCAATTGTATTCTAACTATGAAGCGACAACGGACAATCGAGACAACCAGAAGCTGCACTTTGACATCCTAGGTGAGACCTGGAAACTATATATAAGCTTTCGTCGTTGCCACTTGACCGTGAACGTGAGGTATTTGGGATCAAGTGAAGGAGGAAGCTTCTCGAAATTTAGGCTGTAACAATGGCGACAATGGGGTGGGTGCCAGGTGTTCGGAGCAGGCGGTTCTAGATTACCTTTATCCTGGCCCTGTGCGTTCAGGGCAATTTTTTTGAGCAGGCATTGGTCTTGGTCGAGTTCTTACACGAACCGATTGCACGCGTATTACCTCTAGTGGTAACGCATCGGTTTCAGGCTCGACGACTCTGGATTGCGTGTATCGACGAGTAAAAAGCACCAGCTCTGGTTTTCTTCTACAGTACATGAAGCATATCAATTCAGCTCGAAGATACTATGTAACGATAGAAGATGCTCCAGTAGAGACTGTGGTTTTTTCCAAAGACAAAAACTCTGGCAACGTATAGAGCGTCTACTAAAATGTATGTAGAATCATTGTAAGACACATTATCTTTGAAAGCTTCTTAAAGTACTATGCGTCTCAGCAATCACTTACATTATTCAGATCTCAACTAGATGGTTTTATGAGAAACTTTGAGCAAATCTGTTTACAGTACGTACTAAACATTGAGTCCTTTTCCGTACGAAAAGCTGCAGCCGTAACAGACGCCCTGCGTCCAGTCTATGAATTGGGCTGAGTTTCGTGTCGCCCATTTCATGACCGTCCGCGAGTCCAACCCACCGTAGCGCTTTTTAGCAACGTTATAATGTCTCCGAAAGACGAAGTTTCTTACGCACGAATTCCAACCGCAGATTCGTCTCCTCTCTTGGTTCTTCCCTATATGTATATAGGGATATAGATTCCCTATATAACTCCGGCAAAGTCCTGATCTGGTAACCGATCTGAATTTTTTGGACGTACTGAATAACGCTTGGACTGAATAAGGTCTGACAGAAGAGGAAGTTTTTATAGAGACAGCCGAGAGCACGACTGGCCATTTACATGTGTCAGTGGCGCGTCTCCAGAGAGTTATATGATACAGTAGACAAAAATCTGGACGGAAGCTGAAAAGCGTTTGTTATTGTGGGAGGAAATAAAACAGTTCGACGCTCAAACTTTAATAGCACCTATTTCAACAGATGAAATTTGTCTAATTGTCTACTGTCTATCACACGCTATCGTAGTACGCCAAAATTCCGTAGTGCACCGTCCAATTCACGCGGATCAAGCGTGAGTAAAGGCTATGAATATAATTACGTCTTTTAACTAATGGCCATTTTGAATTTCATAAATGTCGTTTTTCGTTTTCGAACATTCGTGCAGACATTTTGTGGCTTAAATAGATAGATAGATAGCTCATTGCTGGTCAATAGTGAGTACGAAGTTTTTTTATCTTTATATAGAGTTGGCCGCTTGACGTCGCCGATAGCAAACTGTCATAGCGCCAATAAGAAAATTTCAGTTGCGCGCAGAAATAAATCCTCCTGACAAAGTTTTGAATGGAGCAAACTAACCTATCAATTCATCAAAAGATTTTATCTGTTAGCGTACCTTTCGCCCTACTGTGCGTCTCTGTATATCGTTGGCCAATCTATTTACTAATCGTATCGACCATGGCCAGCCAACGACGCTGTCCATTCTATCAGGTAAAAAAAAAATTACGTCAAGGTCATCTTTTTCTTGTGGGCAGAAAAATGGATTAGCTACCATTAATCACTTTTAATCTAATGAGCCTTTCTAACTGGGTTTGCAAAGACCTAGGCTCTGGCCTGGGTTTATGTAAATCCGTTTTGACGCTTCTCGCTGTTTTCAGCCTGAGCATGTCAAACGCTACTCTTTCACGGGTCATATCTCATCTCATGTTCGACGATCCTTTTCTGTTCGAATCGAATCAATTGGGGGCGAGCTCACCCACGTTTTCGGTATAATAAAAATCGTGCACAGCGTTGCGCTCGAGTTGCAGCAGAAGTTACCTCACCTTATCGCACTCAGTTGACTTGATGAGCTTTTCTAAGTTCTGGACATTGTTGTCGTAACTTTGCTTCGCCATAGGACTTGGACTCTGTGTGCGCGGTGCTCATGGGTATGTGTACGCTTTTACGCCTTTACGTTTGTGTGACAAGGAGCACGCTTATCGGTGACGCAGGCAATCGCTATGAAAGGACAGCGGAAAAGAGATAACAAACCAAAGAGTTAAAATACAACCCCCTCATCCCATATCATGGCCATGTCTAGTGTTTTCACGCCGGGCTAATGTGCTATATGTGGTGACTTTAACGACAACAACGGCTTCAACAAATCTTCACATTTTTTCGGCACGGCAAAGCCCGTCGTTGAAGCTTTTCGTACACAGTGTGCATTGATTTTGCAATGCCAGTAACTGCTATGTGTGAGGTGAATTTTCCCTAATAATTAGGTAAATCTATATTTGTAAACTGATCTGTAAACAAAAAAAAAATTGTAGTATTGTCTGATATTCTGAGAGAAGCAAAAATATGAACGGTTTATGTAATCATAATGCATTATAATAAGTATTTAGGTAATTGAGTAAACTTGCTCTTATCTAGCGGTAAGTAAGCAAAAAGGTTCTTGCTAAAGATATGATTTTTTTTTTACTTGTACACTCTATTCAGTTTAGTTAGTGCTACCATTGCTGACACGCATCGTCATTGATTGCATTTCTGTCTTTCTTCACATGCTAAAGTGGGCAGTTCGGAAATACTGCAGCCTGGTCATTGCCCCATGATGGAGCGTTGCCGGCATTATTCCATCAAAAAAAAGGTTCGTTCTGCTCAATAAAAGAGGGCTCGCAACACTCGCTAATGAATTTCGCTCTGGACTAGACGCAGCTCCAACACGCCCAACTCTGCAACATTTCGTCGTTCGTAAAGACAAGAGGCAAGTTCTCAAAGATTTGAATAACGTTCCCAAAAAGACTAACGGTAGTAAAAGGAACACTGGAAGACAACAGCACGATAACATCGTGTGCGATATGCCTCCAGCATGGGGAGACATCCCCGAGGGGACCGATGCGCGTACTTTTTTTCTCCACTACGTAACGCTAATAGGACAGGGTCACAGGATACATGCCTAGTGCAGGCTTGTCACGTAATTGTTAATTACGAATTAGAACGAAAATATAGCTGATATAATGGAGGATATAGTGTAGATGCTGCAAAGAAGCTGCCCAAACCCGAATCCAAAAAAATATACACAGAATTCAAACGGTGGAAGACATCGACGGGCGTTTGCAGACGTCTTCGTCGAGAACCGATCAAGCAAATCATTGAAGAAAGTTAAACTGCAACGTAAATCCCGAGAAGGCGATGAAAATATTCGATTTTTGTATTCGTACAGTTGTCATTAAGTGTCCGAAGTCCTTAATATGGTCAAAGTTGATATGACACGAGGTGCGGACGTCAGAAGTGGCCTTGTTCAGCCAACTGAAACAGGTGCTTACATAGAATATTGACGATTTAATCGCATTGATAACAAGATACACAAGGTGGGTGTAACTGCAAAGATCTCATTCCTGATGAAACCAACTTCGTTTCTTGCATGACCACCGGGAATGAAAGTCCGTACTGCCGGTTAGTGCCGCCGGACCAAATCCAATGCCGGAAAAAAAAAGCAGAGAAGAAGGTGAACGTGATAACATGCCTCTTTATAAGGGGTTCATAAGGGGTCGTTTTAGGCCTTCTCATTTACATGTGTTTTATTCTATCATTAAAATTTCTGTCTATGTGTTAGGTGAGAATATGCATAAGTTATGTGAAAATACGTCTATAGGGTAGAGACTAGAACAGCAAGCCGTTTCTTGTAGAGCTTCCAAATTCTAGACCCATATTGTTCTAGAGGTTTCACTAGCGTGAAATGAAAAAAAAAACGACGGAAAACAATACATTTCCAGTTATTTTTCCTCAAATATATTGTTTCTATGTCAAATGTCTTGCTGTATTTCCTTTGAGTTGGCTTCTTTCCAGGTAGAAAAAAAGGCATTCGCCGAAGCAACCGACCAGCGTTAAGTTAACACCGTCAGAAGTGTTCTATATAACGTATGCCAAATAAGCGCTAGTTTCGTATGGCATGTACGGATCATCGAGAGTAGGGTCGAGAGCGACACCTACTAGGGGAAGCAATTTTGATATTCCGAGTCAGTTCACCAGGGCTGCACGAACCCTGCGCGTCGGTAGGCTGTTCTTTGTATTTCCATGGTAATTAGCTTACAGCTAGCCACTGCTTTTCGATAACCTATAACAATACGCCAACTAAGAGTAAAAAAACCTTGCTTGAATCTAAGAAACTGTCTTTTCATAGGTTTATGTGTATACGTGATAACTATAAAATTTTTCTACCTTGAAAGTCTTTTTACTCAGTGATGAGACATACAAGTCTTATGGACTGTCCAGTTAATTGATAGGGCCACTATAGAGCGCAAAAGACTTTACTGAAAGGCGGCCATTATAGACCAATGAAAACTGGGAGCCATTTGAAAATACTTTGGAGAAAAGAAACACCTGACCATAACAATGTCAGTACACCGCATCAAGAAATGACCACGACCGCGTTATGTATTTTATACTGCCGGTCTATGTTGAAAATTCTATTTTGTATGTGCACTTGCTGTTATTGACAGTAAGCTGCCGTTGTTTCCTCAGAGATTTCTTCTGTTGGAAACCCGATGGGTTTATTATCAAAATGTAGCCAACATATCTGGCGACATAAATGCGAGTGATCTTATTGCAATCTACAATTTAACGCCGATCGTGCTAGCCGACAGCCCAGTGCCTTGATACGATATCTTTACTTATTTTTTGGGGGTATGTGCCTGCTTATTTTGGTGTAGTAATTAGTCTAGGTTCGAATCCGGGCGTAGGCGGACTTCGTTTCGTGCCGGGAGGCACCTATCGGATGGACTTTCAAGCAGCAATGCCGGACCTCTAACTCTTAACATAAAGATAACAAAAAAAGGTCTAAAAATATTTTTAGCATGTTGGCTTCAGAAGTTTAGTATAGGACTATGCATATCCCTATGTGGCATTTCCTTTTATGTTTTAGTTGCGGCTTAAGTGCCGCACATAGTTCGTCAGCGATTTTCGTTCATCAAAAATAGTCTTTGTCGGCAGATAAATCTCCGTTTTGAAAACATCCTCAAGCCGAAAATGAGGATATGACCTTTTAAGATTTGTCCACTGTGCTGAAGAGTTGGTCGCCAATGGCGCTTTGAAGATTCAAGATTAGATAGTAATCTAAGAGTCCAAGATCTGTTGAATCTGATAGGTTCACCAAACATTTCTATCGTACCCATGTAATAATACTTCCGCGATATCTACAAATGTGTGTGGTCACTCTATGAAACTTCGATTTAAGCATAACGCCAAGTCGCAAAAAAAACATTATTGTAATGTTCTGCATAATTGCACCTTTCATTGCCGAGGCACACTTACCTTCTGTTACACAGTAATGTTTTAAGTAAAAGTATGTTATTATCGCATCGCATTTGATTCGTTTTTCCTGTTTTATCCATCCATATGCTATATGGTTGTGCTCTATTTTACGTTACCTATGAGTAGGGAAACCTTCCACGCCTTTTCAGATTTAAGTCGGCCCATCCACTCATTACCGGCGTTGCTTGCTGCGAACAGCATTGGAAGCAAGTGCGGAGAGACCCGGAATCAAAAAAGAAGAGAAGAGGGTCCTGGGAAAGAGGGAGAGGGAAACTGTGGAAAGAGCTGGGGTCGAGTGGGCTGTGAGGGAGAACCCCGAAGAGGTGCAGGAGAACATGTGTAGCCGCTAAGATTCCGCTTTCCTATGGAAGTTGAAAGTCTTTTCAAAACCTCCTCTTACTATTACTTGTTTGTTATTTTGACAAGTAGTTTTTTTGTCGACCAAGCAAAGTAGTTCAAAGAAGTTGCCATAGTACTTCTTAGGAGCAGTTTGGACAACAATAGCAACAATGCCGGTAACGTAACCGCGATCGCTCTGCTCGTTTCGAAACGTACGCGCCCAGACTGAAACGTTTAGACTGCTCGATCTAATTATCGCTAAGAATGATACGCAAAGGGTTGGCTACTATTTTTGTCAGAAAACAAACCAGCAAACCAGTGAAAAACATTAAGAGATTAAGTAATATTTAAATAATTGTAGAACTGTTTCGGTACAAACGGATGAAGTTACCGTTTCGGCCAATATATAATTTGCTGGCATTGAACGTTATTCCCTATCGCCTATCGGAATGGCATATGATTGCTATTCCCATTAAACATAGAGCTCCACTGCCGGTAAGCGTTGCTGTTTCGAGTAGCTGGCAGGGCTTCCTGACACGAGATGAGGTGTATCTTCTCCCGGCATTGAGCCTAGGTTTACCCACGCGTTCTTAATTTTAGCGAGTTAATATCTTAGCGACATGAGAACAACGGCCTTTGTCTGTGAGTAGCTTTGCCTAACCCAACTGATATCATCTTCAAACAAAAAGACTACTTCGATAGACCGGTTATGGCTGAGGAAATCGAGTAGTTAAGCTCATAGTTTATATGAAGACCTAAACGGCTAAATATACAGACCGGTGCCTAACGGATACAGCCACCGTCGCCGCCTAAGCTGTATAATACTATGAAATCGACACCGTGAATTAAATAAATTTGAGTTTGAACTGTGTATGCGCGAAACTGTCTACAACGGCATCGGATACTTATCAATCTTTAACATCAATGATGGCGTTATTCTGCTAATTTTTAAGGCACTGTTTTTTAATTATCAGTAAAAACCGTATGACAATCTTTATTTATCATCATTGCTACTATGATGATTGTGACATAGATGATTATCGGATATCACTATCTTGTACCCGCATACTTACAAAATGACGGAGTTGCAGTTGTCATCATTTCTCAACAATAATGATGTTTCAAGCCACGACTCCCCGTTGCTTGAACTAGTCATCAGTCACTTACTTTGCTGCATTGTGGCGTATGAAGTGCTCATATTCTTTTCTTCAATACATCATAACGTGAGCTGATGAAGTGTTACCTCAGTTTAAGCAGCAAAGATATCGCGTTGCTATGATTTCCTCATGGTCACATTTCTTGCTGCACAGTTAGTGACAGTATTAAGTGACGACCAGATTGATGAAGCTAACAACGAGAACGAAGATTTTCGTGATGTATTTGCTACGGCCGTTGTTACCGCGATTATGGTTTTTCTTGCAGAAAACGACTCAAATGGAGCGCGGTGACTGAGAAGTAGATATGAAGATGCGTCCGCATGTTTTCGCCCTCTGCTGGGCAAATATACGCATTGAAAAAAAGCTGAATAAAATAACACGAACGGAGGGGGGCAGTTTCTCACCGAAGTATTGCAGCACTACAATAGCACTATGGAAACGATGACAGAACTATTAGATTTAGAATACAGCCTGTCAAAATGAAGAAAGTAGGAATACGAGCTGAGGTCCACATGTAAAATACTCCTGATCGTCAAGTATCAAAAACTGCAGTGCAAAATTCCTTGCTATGGTGTAGTGGACAGTATAACCGGATAGGCGATATTACCGATAGAAGCTCTAAAGAGGTTGCTTTGAAAAATTATTGGATTTGTAAGGATGTGCAGCTTTTTTTTCCTAGTTACAAAATTGCTTAAAGATCATGACTACGACGCGCAGACTACTGCTTAGGATCAAACTGCGATAGCCTCAGCAAGAGGTTGGTTAATTTTTTCAGTTAAAAAGCTTTAAAGCCACGAACTAGCTTGACAGAACAGCTGCCCTTCAGCAGTTGATTAAACAGTTTCAACCACGTAATGCATGATCAGCGTATCAAAAGCTCAAAAAAGTAGATCCTATGTCTCTTGGAAAAACTAGATGCCTGTTGGACTGAGAGGCACCATTGATATGGGACGGATCAACAAATCGCCGTAAGACATCCTTCCATCATTGAATATTTCTTACTAGCATACTTAGCTCTGTATTCATGTCTACTGATATACAAGGTTATCGCGTTATGACGATAGTAACAAAACTAAATCTGTAATCATTCTTTGCAGATTCATAAATGTGCACCAGAATTATGACTTATAGCAGTCCTTTCACAACTATCAACGAACTCCAGTGAGAGCCCCCTATGTTCGATATTTCGTAGCAATGAGCCGCGTTTCGTTGTCGTAACGAGGGTTTCCTTAGCTCAATAACGAAATATTATTGTCGTCACAGGATGACTTACAGAAATAGCATAAATGATCTCAGGTACAGAGGAAGAAATGCGTGTATGTATATGCCTAACCAGTGTACGTTTCAAGTAACGGCCATTGCTTCAACCATAACGACACTGGAACGCTGTCATGATGAGGCGACTATACGCTGAATGTACATATTGAGTAGGAGTCTGCATAGATGTCGCGCATGCATCTGAAAGTGATATATATATATATATACATATATATATATAGAGGATGATTTAGCTTGTTGTTGTAATTGTTTCACTGCAAAATATATAGTACCAAAGCACTTACATATATGACTTGATAAACGGCTTGCCATTCGAGTTTAAAGCAATTTAAAAATCAGACATAACTACTGTGACCAAAATTGTACTAATATCACCTACGATTGCAGAGTTTGATACACAGGTGTTGCCTGCTTCTTGAAAAGTTTGTATCGCACGCCAAATAAGTAAATCCGTTCGCGGGAACTCTAGTAATTATATGTCTGTTAAGGCTTCCATTCCTTATTGATCCGTTGATCCAGAAGGGAGGTCAAGTAGAATGTGGGTTTAATTTTCGCCATTTTCCAGCCATGACTAATAATAAAGGTCTGATAGGCTAAGATTTTGGAAAACTAGTATCGTTTCTTGATGCGTGGCTTTTGCTATCAGATACATCAAACATTTACGGGTCGAAAAGTACAGTTCCAATTGTAGCTTCAGAACCGCTCTTTTTTTTAAAGAAAGTTTTCTCCTGTATTTTAAATGTCGTGCCCTTCATCTTAATTTCGTCGCTTGCGCGCCGTGCTTCTCTTCTTCAGGATAGAGGGCGCTTGCTGCAAATGTTGGCCATTCTTGCTAAACATGTCCGCGTATGAGATCATTTCGATGCTGAATGCCGTTACCGTATTTGCGAGCGGACATTTCGGATGACCAGGGAGAAGAGCGACGGCCTTAAGCTATCTAACTGAATGAAACCTGTCGTTTGTTCGACTGAATTTCGCTTCACAACACCGCTATTGAAAGTAATTAGGTTTTTTCCAAAGTATTTTCTTAACAATTTTGTTTGGAGCCCCAGTTGAGTAAACTTGGTCAGCACAATCGCTTTCAAGTCGGAAGCGAAAGCCGGTTTAATATCTATAAAGACCGCTAAAAGAGTCAACTTCGTTTGGCTAAGAGCACTGAGTCTTATTCACAGGCATTCTGTTCGATTCACCGTTGTCAGTCGGTCACCACGCAAGCCATGCCGTTCGTTAAGCAGGGCATCTCGGTACTGCAGGTCGGCAGCGAGGCAACAAATAAGGACGAGTCCTGAGAGTGTAGACACGCAGGTTTTTTTCCTTATTCCTCAACAGCGCTTCGGATGTGTAAAGTTCCCTGACTGTTTCGAAATCTCGACCATTAAACAATCCCTTTATGCTTTAAAAATTTGCCCTTCCTTTACACAGACCGTAAACAGAGTCGCTAAGCCATGATATGTACGATTGCTAGAACTTCGACTTGCAGGAATATACCTGTACGTAAATGAACCACGTGGACATTTGAGAGTTGACATCTTTGTTTCACGAACGTCTGATGGATTTGCTCAAGCAGGGATAGGCTTTATGTTCTCCTGTCATGACTCCTTCCATCGACTGCATTTGTCTGGCGTGCTGCATAATATGTTTATGCAGACATGTGATGAATATTCAGAAGTCAATAAGAATCGTATAAAACAAGACCTGTACCTATAAGACGCGACGCTTCAAAAGAACGTCTATACATGAGCGTTTCATCTGTTTATAGGGCTTCCTCACACAGCTCGCCCAACTCCTACTAAATTGGTACAATAGGAATTATTTTAATGAAAAAAAAAATGTAGGCATTCTCTTGAGAAAATGAGGATGGACTAAACAGAGAAATACCGCCAGAATGATGATTTTTGTGGGTGTATGCATTGGGCCGTTTTTGTAATGGGACATGAATAAGCAGGATGCTGAACCAGATGACGAATGTTCTTCAGGATGATAAAGGATAATTTAAAGAAGTAAAACAAAGGAAGTTCTCTCAGAAAAACATCTGCTGCTGGCATCTTGTCGCTACTGCTTTTTTTCTCTGTCGCTGCTACATTGTGGTTTGACGAATCTCAATTTCAATGTAAAAAAACACGAGTAAAAAAGTCCCATTCGTTTGTCGTTCGAACAAAGGATGTTTTTATATGTAAAATTGACACTAGACGGGACGGCACAGATGTCTTCAGTCTCTTAATATTACAGAGGTGTTTCCTACGAACAGAAAACCATTTAAAATTTGGTCAACTTAAAATACTTGTAGGAAGGTTATTCTTTGATCTCTCATTACTGCTCAAGGGAGTTACAGTTGAGATAATGATTGGAATGGCAGTGTGTTGACACTGGTAAATGCGTTATGTCTTCACCGATGAACCATCTGTCTGCCATGTGCACAAGAAAAGCACTAATTCATGCAAGATGATAAACAAAGCATTCATCTTCAAGTCACAGTTCCAATCAGCCATATATAACTGTAGTATACCAAAATCTGTTAGATAGTGCTTTTGTCAGATTACATTTAATTCCTCAGGGCAGTATGTATATATCTACATATGCACTGTTTTAAGCGATTAAGTGTAATCTGACAAAAACACTATCTAATAGATGTATATATAGAGTGAAGAAGTAGATCGTTGATTACCCAGTGAGAATATATCGGCTGCTGAGAAGGATTCGTGCGCTTTAATCGCGCCATGAGTAGCAGCTGTTTTTTGTTTTCCGTCCGGAACGCAATGGCCGCTACGCTCTCGCTAACAGCCATTGCAATTGCGCTCTTGGCAGTCTCAGTGTAATAACGCTCTTGCGTCCTTCGTATGACGCTTCCCGATCGGCCATTTTCCGAACGTTTCGGCGCCGTCGCTGGAATCCCTAACAGTTCTGGCGCCGGCGCCCCTTCCTTCATCGTTGTAGTATACTCCCAGCATTTCCCTTTCCTAAAGTATTAACGGTCTGGATATAGAGACAAAGTAAGGTATATGACCGCTTGCCCAAATACAGCGCACGTCTGGTTTCCTTTATTTATCGGAGGAAAGGTTGTTCACTGTCGAGTGCAAGAACTGCAGAGGATTTCGAGATATGCATCGAAGGCATGCATCAGCGGGCATCAGCTGAGAAAACGTTTGTTTCAGCAAGTTAAATAGGCCTCGCAATTCGACTTGGAACTGTTCCGATAAGTTGGAGGTAATTATTCAGCCATGCGGCAGAAATGCTGGTTGATTGTCAGTTGAGAATTAGATTATGAATAAGGGAACGGCAGTTTTGAGCCGGAACTGGGTCAGAGATAAGAGACATACGTAGTTAATGCGGCCGAGCATTGGCATATACCCATAATCGTAGATATTTCCCTCACTGTTGCTATATAAAGACCAGCTATCTACCATGTCGGTACTACTGTATCATCACGTATTTTTTCAATAGAGAAATATCTATATATAATATCGACAAAGTTGAACCAATAAACTTTTATGGTGTGTTGTATAGCAGTAGGTTCGTACGTGATGAAATGCTAACCTCAGTATCGTAAGGTACGAATTAGGTCTAGAGAATAGTAAACAAGCTACCTGATTTTAAATGCCCGAGCGGAGAAAAACTATTGTTAGGATCCATTTCTCATCAACAACGGTTATGCAATAAAATGGTTCGTGATCGCAAGAACAGTAGCTATGCTCATGAATCACTTTTAGGGCAGCCATTTGTTTTTTCTAGCCACCCTTCGGCATGAGATGCCTCACAGCTTTCGACTCTGAAGCACTACTACGAAAGCCGTGAACTGCTTGTTCTTCTCTACGAAATCTTTCTATGTAACCTCCCGATTTTGCTTTTTTCGTTTCTAAGTGTAAATATACCCTCTTGTGAGATCCTTGTAAAAATGTTTTGCGCAGATACCCACGTTAGAATACGCAGTCTATGTAAAACTTTCTTTATGAGACCAGCCTCGTTCCCGTTTCGGCCATCCGTAGCACAGTCAATGACGTACACAGATGGTGCATTCATATAAATACTACATTTACAACCAACACCTAATGAACCGCATAGATTTTTCAACCTAAGCCTATATAACTTTGTTTACTAACATGGATTGTATAGTGCATGTTGCTGGCGGGAGTTTTTAAATTTTCTATAATGTCTTCTCGCGGCAAATGTAAATTACTTAACAATAGCTATTAATGATAATGCTAATTGAATTCTACTTAATACTTCGAATTGTCGCACATCGCCGGCATATAGGAACGTGTAATTGCTGAAAATGAAGCTGCTGACATTTTGATCATTTTGACATGAAGATCACTTTGATGGACTGCATGTTAAAAGGTTGTGGTATCAAGCGAATAGTATTAAACATAATTCTTTGAATATTTAGTTTACGAACTATTGTACAACATATTCCTCTATAAAACATTTATATATATATATATATTGTGCAAGCGTTATGCCTGCCTAATGTCCGAATCTTAGCTAGATATTTTCTATTCCACGATAATGGCATTTAGAGAGCTTGACCTAGAATGTCCGTTTATGAAGCCTATTCACATGGAATGGATAGAGTCGATTAAATAAAGATTATATCTTACGCATCTAACCAGCGTTTCTACTGGATGACATGTATGTTTGACGATCTAAATATAGCAAATGTGAGCCTAAGCAATTGGCTCTAAGGTTCCCCGTTTTATGCTACAATTCTATTTTTTCACAGTAACATTATTGTTATGTCGCCGGGCGCTGGAGGCAGACACACCTATGTAAACGTAACGAGAATACATAATGCACTCTCAGCAACTATAATTTCTATGTAATTTTTTCTGTTAGCATTGATACCGCTAAGTGGTTCGCGCACATTTTTCTGGCCCTTCTGAGCTGTGCTAGTTCGTGATTCTGCCATCCTTCGTTTGCAGTCCAGCCCGCGATGATTTTCTGGTATCTCGAAGACCTTTCTAAAGAAAAATGATCGCGCTTTCGGAATTGAAGTAGCGATCAGCGGATCGTCTCATTTTTCGTCAACAAGATGAAGAGCGGTTGGAGGCTACCGTCAATGAGCCACTTCTGATCGGCCGGGCCATTCGTGTGCGTTCATTCTGGGTTGTCCAAGCACAGCCGCGTCTCCAGAGCTGCTGTTACAACGCTTGAGGTTGATAAAAATTCTGCAAGCAATTTAAAGGAAGCCATCTCATAAAGCAAATTTCAAGTGACGTGTCAGAGACATCTCAACACAATACACAATGGAACATTCAGCCCAAATTATCAGTTCTTGTCTCATCCTGACTAATAATACATCACAACCGAATAAATCCACAAAATCGTCAAAATGTATCCTAAAACATGTTCATAGATAGTTTGAGGTACTGTCATATGGACGTGTGGTGATCTGTACGCAACTGTTCTGGAAAAAAAACTTCGCTGGCTCTGTAACGCTTTTTTTATGTATCGACTGATGTCATCCTATTACACAGCTGCACGTAGATCATCACGGAAGTCATTCGCACTAATTACAATCGCCAAGAATCGGAAGAAACTCGAAATCAACTACTTCGAACATTGTTGTTCTATCACAGCAGTCAATACAAACACTAAGCTTCCGTTGAGCATTGTGATACTAGTAGCCACTGTCGGTCCTTCAAGTTATTTTCATCACATTGATCACCGCGTTGTGCGTATGGGCTTCAATCACATATAGGTTACGACCAAACTGTTCTAGGAAGCAATAAACAGTTTAACTTTGATTGTCATTAACATGTGTATCTTGATAATCGAAGAGCACCGAGTGATGACGAATTGGCGGCGGCGGCGGCGGTAACGATGGCGATGCTCTCCGTTGTCGTCGCCGTCGAAATTTTCCCCGCGAGGAATCATCCCTGTCTCGTTCCGCATCAACTCGTCCTCTGCTATGGTGCAGAATGGAAAAAGCCAGTGAAGAAGCTGCAAATGTGGTTGTGAATGTGTGTGTGTTAGCGGTTTCAGGGACTAAATCTGCCGACAAACTATCAAAGCGGGGATGGCTAAAGGCAACATGGCCTCAAGCAAGACAGCCACTCAAGACAGAGATAGCCGTTTACTGTTGGCATAATCATAGCGCCGATTAGATCTAACACATCAATCTCATCCTATCAAGTGTTAGTGAGAACACAATGCAAAAATGAAAATCTAATTGACCCGTTGGCAGGCTGGTGGCGAACGACGATACGGGAAGCTAAAACAGAGACATCAGAAAAAGAACGAGGGGGCAGCAGCGGCAGCAGATAACGCTTTGCCTACTTCTTATAAAAAAAAGTGTACCTCATTCGCTGCCATTCCTGTTTAAGGCTATTCGATCAGGCGAATTGTAAATGTTTCAACATCTATGGGTGTGATTAGTATAGTTGGCCTTTGCTGGCAGCAGATGTCACTCTCAAATGAATGCGACCTATCTCTGCGTTTGTCATGAACACGACACAGCGAAAGCGAGACAGACGACGCTCATGATTTAATGGTCGCCCGTTCCGGGTCAGGACTTGAGAGTTATTGTTCAAAGATAAAAAATTTAAAAAAAAAACCTACAATTTCTGTCTATTTTATCTCAGCTCAAAAAAAAAGCGGGATTTGGGAACTTGCCAGCTTATGGTGCCGAAGCGAACTCTGCTCTTTTCCTATATGTCTCGGAACTCCTTATGCTGATGCGTACTGTCTACACGACGTTATGATAGTTTTGAGCGGACATAAACATCGCAGAACGCAATAGCATAGATAGACTTGTTTTTTAGCAGACTGGGTCAGTCAGAATGGAAATAGCAATTATTATTTTGTGGTAACAATGTAACTTAGCGGTAAACGTACAGCAATCTTAGCCTCAGTTTTTTTCCAGCTAAAAGCTCTCTAATGAAAGTTAACAGGAGTCAGAACGTTGTGCTCTATTGAGGCATGTATAAAGACTATTCCATTCTTTTTGAACGCTAAGTTATTCACTAGTACGTAGGTTTGGCGAGCCCCTGGCGCAAATTCTAACAAGCCTAACAATCGTCATTTGAAAGAACTCTGTATGTGGGCCCACAAATATGATCTCCCTTATAAGTAGCTGACCATGGTCGTAAGTGGTTAGTACGGATAAGAAAGACGGCGAAAATTTACAATGACTCGCATTGTCTGAAAGTTTGTTTGACCACTGACTGATTGACTGACTACGTACCGTAGGCAGAATTCATTCCTGTATATTTTCTCTTTCCATGAAGTTCTGTTGTGTCGCTCACTTTCCTATCAGGTTCCTAACATTTGGCAAATTTTATCACTAAATAGTCACTACAAAGTCCATTCCTAGTGGATTTCACAAGGACTTCACTATAAACACATGTTTTGCCAACATGCATATAATTTCTAGTAAGAAATTGCTTAAACCATTACGAAAGCCGACTTGTCTAAACGAAATAATAATAGTAGCAACAGCGTGAACAGGACATACAAACGTGTCACTAATCCGAATTTTTCGATATTGTATGAAAAAGTGTTAGGATAGCTTCGTTATCTAATCGGCCAATGCTATTCCATCTTGTTCTTATTCAAACCGCAACGGTTGAAGATGCTACACTGGTTTCCATTTATAATAGTGAGGATGTTAACAAAAACTATCGTCTTTTGACAATGTCGTACGAAGTTTGAGCAGGATCCTCCGCGCAGACGTCGAGAATAATATATGTTTCAATTGTATCGAAGCAGCGCATAGCAGATTTTATATTTGCCATTTTTTCAGAACACGTTAGACAATGAGAGGCTAAACGGAGTATGTAGAAATGTAATTGTACATTTTCAACGATCTACCCAGCTGTTATTGTTAGGGCTGAAGCCCATCAGCGCAAGCGGTACTCCGCGTTGCGCTTGTGATCTGCTACACAGTAAGCCCAGTCACGTCCCAATCATTTTATGATCGAGACTTCATTTCCAACATAAGAATTTGTTACATAAAATAATTACTACTACAGTTATGAATGGCCATGCAAATCTAGACTAAGCAGTGAACATAGGTGTATAAGACAGAAGGCCAGAAAGGGTTGATTGTGAAAGTTCGGTTCATTTAAATAGAGTACAATGCCTTGAGAAATAAGTCGTTGCAAATATATGTTTACGAGTTTGATAAAATCTCGTCTCATATTAAAATATTTACCGCTGTACTTTTGTGAAACCTTAACCAGAATTTTCTAGCCATTTTCTGTCCCTAGTCCTAGGTCAATTAGCTGTTTTAATGATACTTCGATTTCATCTGATCTTGTGCTCTATTCCGAAAGTCTAGGCCCTCACGCCTAGCTGAAAGAAACATATATATATATATATATATATATTTTTTTTTTTTTTTTAATTCACTTTCATAAATAGGAAAAAAGGAAGTTAAAGGCTAATAATAATCATATTTCATTACCACTAACAACATGAGCAACTTACTTTGCTTAATCGTCTCCTTAGTCGGTCACTTAGCCAATTAAAAATTGATAACAAAACTCATTCATGGCTACGGCGAAAGGATCAGATTTGTTCTAGACTCATATCATAGTTTTTGTGATTTTTTCCCAGTATGTATTGTTTGTCTTTCAATGAACTCTCGAGGCACAATAAATGGCCACTCATCAAAGCTGCCCGAAGTATGGTGATCTTCAATTATAGGGCCAATTCAACTGCATAATTTGTTTAATTAGTTTATTTCACTTGCCACTTACATCTACAATTTTAATCAAATAATTTTGCGGGCCGCGCGTGAAAACCCGCCAAAAATTCAAACGCGTGGAAGTCAACAGACAATGTCTTAAGTGGGCGTGTGTCGATGACTCTGATTGGCTGCAAGCAGAAGCTCTGCGCTTGCTGTGCGTTCTTGCTAACCGGCCAGTCCGCCGGTATATTTTAAGAGGAAAGCCAGAATGGTTATGACGTTGAAAGATCAATGCTTACTGAGTATTCATCGTGCTAGCGAGCTGAACGTTACTATTTTGTGTGCACGGGTGTCTCAATAGCATTGCCCAGTGAACGCTGTATCTTGTTTAGTAGAGCGATCTCTTTCCCTCGCTAACAAGCGCAGTTGCAATTGCGGAGCCGGACGGCCTTTGTATTAAATCCCAACCAAATTTCCCCAGAATCATTTCCGAAAGCATAGTGTAACTATACCTATATATATATATATACATATATATATATATAATCGGCTATTAGTAAAGGTAGCTAGCTCTGTTGAACGAGTCAGAACGCCAACATCATGTCAGGGTTATTTAGTTTACCGGAGAATACGGAGGGCACACCCATCATGTGCCGCGCAGCCGTGGCATGGGCCGCCAAGGAGCCGCTTAAGATTGAAACGGTAACTGTGGCACCTCCACAGGCCAACGAAGTTCGTGTGAAGGTTCTTTACACGGGGGTCTGCCATACGGACGCGTACACGCTTGGAGGTAAGTAAGCCAAATTTTGGTGATTTTTAAATGTTATATTTACTTTTCGATTCTCATTTACGGTACTCTGTCGATGCACCTGTTGCAGCCACTGTTGTGATAACGAGGTCGTTTAGTGGTAGTACCTTTCGTTGTTCTTCGATAATGCACATGTAGGCTATTTATCCTTCAATTCAATGAAACCAAACGTAGCTGCTAGAAGCAGTCTAACACTGTTCTAATGAGCATAGTTCTCATATATGCTCACGTCGAAAAATTTTCACGCGGTACTAAATCACAACGTAACATTAAGACTGGCAAATAGAAATTCCCGGTCTTTATACTAAAATGTTCAAAAACACTTGTGTAAATTAACATATTCTGTAATTAAGGCAAAATGTGAGATTGCGAGAAAATAGAGAAGCAATGATGTCAAAAAGTTGTTCTAAAAATTTAAGTGGTTACCATTTACAACACATATATATAATGAAAGCCTTGAACGTGTTTCTGGCGCATGTTAGCTCTTAATGAGGTCACAATGAAGATCCTCTGGAGCACAGGTAATATATAAACTGCGTGTGATTATGGCATTGCTAAGAGCTATTAGAGCCCTTGATTCTCCTCTCCGGTAAGATCATAAGGCGTTTTTGTAAACACTCTTTAAGCGGTCTTCCCATTTCGTCATATTGAAGTTGACTAGAAAACCTCCCAGCCATTAAAACTAACCGGTCACAAATTTACGGCGAGATTATTCTACGTAATAATTTATGAACATACACACAATACTCCAAAACAAGTTTGCCTGGAATTTTTTTTTTCGTGAAACAATCGCTGTACTATTTTTTGCAACTTTGGTTAGCCAACCGGCATTGCCAACGAATACATTTTTTTTTCAGTTAATCGAACATAATCTCTATTAAAAAAACTGTTACATCTGCTGTAAAATTGTGTTATCCCAAGACTCGCTATAGAGTTTGGAAGATTCCTCCTTGATCATTCATTAGAGCGATGCATTTACGTGCCTATCGTGTGCACTGCGAATCTCCTCTGTCATCGATGAGAGGCAGAACGTTTTGGGATAGTAAATTCGTTAGAGCCTATTTCGATTCGGCTCATCGGCAAGCCGCCGGCGGTAACCGCTGGTTGGTGCCTTTACTACGTTTACTCACGAAACACTCGAAAACTGTTTCAGGTCAGTTAGGCCCCAGGGGATATACTGGTAATTGGTTGGAATTAATTAGTGATACTCTTGTTTTGCTCCTTTTTGCTGACTACCATTGCTGCGTCCGCTGCAATTATAATGTTGTCGTTGATGGCTCTGTACCATTACTCATTTGAAATCGTCCCTCAAACCATCCTCCATAGTTTTTGGTCAACAGAACTTCGAAACATAGCACTTTTAATAGTATTATGTGGCTAAAATATCAGTTGCCCTTTCATTCAGAAATGGTCCCTATTTGAAATAGTACAAAATCAGTACTAGTTTCAATGTTGCTTGCTCCTCTCATTCACTTGGAGTCATCCCAGCTGTCTCATTTTTATGCTCTGCTTGTTAATTCAACGCAGGTACAAAGGTTCTATTGATGTGTAGTAATACCAATATGGAAAGCGTATTAGACATTAATAATATGAGTTGTCTTGGTGATTTAAAAATCTGTGACCGGTAAATAGGTTAATATATCCGCTGTATGATATACTGAATCTAGCCAAACTTATGTTTGGTAGAACACCTTGGTCAAGAATCATAAATGGACATTCCTCGAAGGTGCCGTAATGGGTATATCTATATGCATACACATTCGCCAAGTAAATTTGTTTGTTGGTGCAATGGTTAGCTTTCAATATGTCAATTTTTTGTATGTAATTGTTGTGAATTGAATAACAACTTGTGATGACTTAAGGGTCAGGAAAAATCTGTAGAAGCAATGCTGTCTTGACTTGTTTCTCCGGAATGGTTTACGACTGCTGCCTAGATTGCTGTAACCTATGTTGCATTTTTACCTGTTATGTCTACATGTAAAACTGTTGCTATTTTCGTAGAACTGTTGTTTGGTACACGGAAATATTGCTTTAGACTAGTTTGCGAAAACTGTCATCTCGTTTTGTAATTATTTAATTGTTGCTTGACAGTTTTTTTTTCGTAAAATGAATTGGTCGTAGGTGGTCGGTAGCTGTTTGATAGGAGGCGGTTAAGAGAAGAAGAAACTACTAACAAAACCTACCACGATTTGTGTACTGACAGCTGTATTAATAGCGGCAGAGTGGCTTTTGGAGAAAAACTCTCTTTTATTCGTTGTTACTAGCTTTTTTTCACGCAAATTGTCGAGGCTCCCGTTTCTATGGCAACGGCAGACGGAAAGGTGCAAATCCCTATATTTTGAAACCTTTCCTTAGGCGATGCTGGGAATGTTCAAATTTGTGGCTAACGAAATTGACCCTGTTTCTCGAATTAAAGTCAATCCATTTCGAAAACTATAAAACGTGCATATTTTAAGTAGTGTCGTATAATATATATTGAGAACATTCGATAAAAATTGTCTAGTAGACGTTCGAAGCAGAAAGAAGTTTTAAGTAGGACCTTTGATTAAGTGGCTAAGGTCTGCAAAGGAAGGCGTTTTCGTTGAATAAATCTGCAACATCCGATAGTAGAAATAATAGTAGGAAAGAGTTTTCCTTTGTTTAACGTTTCTTCTCTATTGCCAGTCGCTGAGTTTAATGCAACAAATTTGGACTCAATATGCTAATGTATTCCGTTATCCGGGTCGTGGGTGTTAGTGTTAATCCTTGGCTTCAACAAGTCTTTTCTACGTTATCTCATCCAAGCTTTATCAAGCTACTCCGCAGAAGGAGTGGACACATAAAATATCAATCAGGATGGTTCACGAATACTGTGCGGCTTCTGAAGTGGTGAAGTGCATACTCGCGGTCACCGTATGAAGGAGTTGGCACAAGTCGTTCTCGTATTATAGTTGGTCTCGCCATCTGCGTTTCGTCATTATAAGAACATGTTCACGCTCGAATTCAAAGAAATACTCAGTCACATTGTCAACGTAGAAGATATAGGCACAGAACGTCGCGGCGGACTTTGAATGATAATAACTATCAGGTTATTTGTTATCATAATATGGTACTAAATACTATATATTTATATTGGATAGCAAACTTCCCCTTATTTCTATAACGTGTAAAAACATGTATTTTCGCGTACGCATTGTTGCTATAGGAACATCTATTTACGAGAGATGTTAGTTGATATTTATCATCATATTTACGAAAGACCCATGGTTCGTTGAGTGAAGGATATTCTAATTTGGCTTTGTGGTATTTCGCAATGTTCAATCGACTGAAAATTTCATTGATGGCTCATCATTCAGGCACAAAGGATAAATCACCACAGGTTTAACAAATCACTTCACAAGAGCTATTTGTCTGACTGACTGCAACAAACTCCTTTTTGATTTACGAACTGATGATAATAATGATTGTCTTAGTCTAAAAGTACTGATGAACATTGTGTCTTGATTATCGTTCTGTTAGCGGCGCGACCAGGCGTTCTTCTTACACGGACCAAAAGCGGAATGAATGTGTGTGTGTGTGTGTTAGCTCCATTGTCTAGATCGTTTCTAGCGTTTTCTTTCCGGATATATCACGATCTCTAATAATTATGAAATCTATTTCTTTAGGTTTCAGCGCAATGCTGTCTCCTCCGCTTCGAATGCTTATTTCTTGGCTTAGCAGCTTTTACCAATACACAATGTGGGTTAGTGGTTAAATGACATCCCATTGCGTCGTTACTTGTATATATTAGCACTTTGAATGTATGTATTACGCGCTGCCGTTTTAATTAACATTTCAATATAGCTATTGATATTAAAATCCTAGTGTCCACCGGTGGTTGAGAACTGTTTCAAAAGGTGTTGAAATATAATATCTTATAATACAATTGTTGAGGTTCCGGTGCGCGCTCAACCACGTCATTTGATAGTCTAGTTTTTATTTCAGCTAATCGAACTAAAAAGAAACTCATAAAATAAAAAATCACTCTTCATTACAGGTCATGATCCCGAAGGGATTTTCCCTTCGATTTTGGGCCACGAAGGCGGTGGCATTGTCGAGTCTGTTGGGCCTAACGTGACAACGTTTAAACGTGGCGATCATGTCATTCCGTTATATATTCCACAGTGTAAGGATTGCAAGTTTTGCGCCTCTCCCAAAACAAACGTTTGCTCGAAGATTCGCGCAACACAAGGTGCGGGCGTGATGCCTGACGGCTCGACACGTTTTACATGCAATGGAAAAACCGTCTACCACTTTATGGGCACGTCGACGTTTTCTGAATACACCGTCGTTGCAGACATTTCCCTCTGCAAAATCGATGACAAAGCCCCGCTCGAGAAAGTTTGTCTACTCGGCTGCGGTGTGTCAACCGGTTACGGAGCGGCTTTAAACATCGCCAGGGTAGAGTCTGGCTCGAACTGCGCAGTCTTCGGCCTAGGTGCTGTCGGTCTGGCAGCAATAATGGGTTGCAAGGAACAGGGAGCAAAGCGTATCATCGCTGTTGATATTAACCCGGACAAGTGGGCTAAGGCGAAGGAGCTCGGCGCTACTGAATTTGTCAATCCAAAAAACTATGATATACCGATCCAGCAGGTGTTGATTGATCTGACGGATGGCGGCCTCGACTACACATTCGAATGTGTCGGTAACGTCGACACTATGCGGGCCGCTCTCGAGGCGTGTCACAAGGGCTGGGGTGAGAGTGTCATTGTTGGTGTAGCAGCAGCCGGTCAGGAAATATCGACCCGGCCCTTCCAGCTGGTGACGGGAAGAGTTTGGAAGGGAACCGCCTTCGGTGGATGGAAGTCAGTTGATTCGGTTCCGAAACTTGTCGACAAGCATATGGCCGGCAAACTCAATTTGGACATATTTATCACAGGGCAATTCGGTTTGGAGGATATCAATAAGGCATTCGAGCTTCTGCATGAGGGAAAAACTATTAGAAGCATTATTAAGTTTTGAGTACATTAAAAAAAGCGCTCGTTATTGTTGATATTACCGTCGATATTATTTTTATTATCATAATGATTTTATGAAGATTCAGATTGTCAGGCTGATGAAATTTCGTTACGGAATCCGTGCATAAAGAACGCACTGAACACGTATGATAAACGTTGTTCGTCGTTGAAAAAGCATAGCTAATATAACGACACATGTGGCGATAAACAACGAAGTATTTTGCGTATTTGCGCAAAATGTTCTTATGTTTAATAAATTTCATTTGTTTAGCCTAGTAATCAAGCGTAGTTTGTTGTACCTGTTATATTAAAAACAAAGCTGGCTGTAACCAATAATGCAGTGTACAAATGTTCTAGCTGAATATTATAATTTAATCAAAAGTAGGTTTCCGATTAAAATACTGAAAATAATATTCCTTATATATACCTCACACATTTACAAGTTATCGATTTCTAGAATTTTTCGGGATTCATTATTGAATAATCTACTAAACATATTTCATTTTAAAACCCAAGCTCGCTGGGTAGTCTGTTTTTCAGTTCATTTACAGATTGGCTTGACGTCATTTGGAGTATATAGGCCTTTCGAAATTTTGGCTGAATTTCGTTATGAATGTTACCAGCCAATGTCTTGTCAAGGATGGTATCCTCGCGGTGTCTTCTTGTCTCGAACTTAATAAGTGAGGCATTTTTCGAGAAGTCTTCACTAACGTTCTTATTCTTTTAACCGCGTGCAACGTTTGCTAGAGGGAGATACATTTTCTTGACGATAGATGCAAGAGTCGTAGCATATTTGAAAGACAAATGAGATGAAGCATTTGAGTTAACTGTTAACATTAACTGACTTAGAAATTATTTAACAAAAATGCATTATACAATTTGCTAGACCTTATTGTTGTGGTAACTAATTAATAATTAATTTCTTAAAGTAACAAATAAATACTTATTTGGACGATACAAGATAAGAGACATCCACATGCTGACACTGAGCTTAGAGTACACTTCCTAAGAATAAGGTGAAATGCAGCAGATAAGACAGGTGTAACTATAGATACGGTAATGCTAAACTATCATGCATTAGATATTGAACGGTAGTCAAATGCAGCTGTAAATCATATTGGTTCAGTTGATTCAGGTTTTTTGATAGTAGGGTTCAGTCAGTTTTTTTTCTAACAAATCCGATACTCACTATCATTGACTATCAGTTGCTTCCATGCAACTTAAAACATCGAGAGAACGATAAAAGTTTCAACGAGATAACGCCTCTTGATGAACTTACATGACACTACCTAAACATTTATTGGTTTGAAATATGTGGCTATGTATCCTGCTTTGTTTAAAAGCTGCACTTCCTTCCGGCTGACTCGATCATCAGCCATTTACGGCTGTCCACCGCGTCCGAATCATCTTATGTCGAAGAATTATCGATTTCCTGCGTAACTCCGAAGCAGTAGTAATTGATAGGTTTACATCTGTTGGAGAGGATAGATTCTGAGTTCAGTAATAAAACAAACTCAAATACTCATGTCACTCTATCGCTCTCACTTGTCCATTACATATGATCATATTAATGCTAATTACCGAAGGATCAATGTTAACATCTTTTATCTAACAGGGTTTCAGGAATACGACTTTTAATAAATTAATATTCATTTCAACTTAGCCAGCTATTCGGTGGGTCTATAGGTTCGTGCTTATCTCCTATGCTAGAAAGCGCTACACTGTGAATACTATGATCGCATCTCTTATTATGCAAGGTTAAATTTGTGTTTTATCAGTTGTCTTAGGGTTGCCTAAATTTTGGGAAGATTAACAATGTAGAGCTCTCTTAGGTAGTAGGTACTGTGATACGCTATAACTTTCCTGTGGTGTTCGCTCGGGTCCTATTCTTCTACACAAATGTACTATAGTAATAGTATAAGCAGAACTGTTAAGTTGTTACATATTTCCCTACATACACACAATGTAGCATGAATATGTTGGGTCTGCCTATTAACTATTCGCCAGCAGAGCTTTTCTAAGCAACCAGTAATTCACAAATAGCCGGGGTAGTAGCAGTTTGCAGATCGCAGGGACGGACATTGTAATAGCAAATAAAACATATTTCCCGCACACAAGTTATTAAACTTTTTTTTCTAAAACCTATTACAACGCTAATGAACTTCCTGTGTTTTAGCTTTTAGTTCTCTAACTCGACTAGTGGATTACTTGTCGATATTGTTTTTGAACTAAACTTTAGTGATGGTTTAGCGACCATTTTCATCTCGGCAGAAGTCTTTCTTTTCGGCCTCTGCCTTCCCTTGTTGCCATGTAATTTCCTTTCATAACAATCGTAGTAACAATCACAGTAGTAGATAAGCTTCCCCTTAAGAAATTATTCAGCGAGTGTGACCGTTGAATAAAACTAAATAACCAGACGGTGGTGACGGCATCTGCGAGTTATTTACATCGTCCACATCGTAAACGCATAACATATGATACATGCGTAGACAAGATACATATGTGTACATATATATATATATATATATATATATATATATTGTCGTTTGTGTAAGGGACTCAAGTATTCGCAATAGAATACCGGTTAGGAATGTGGCTATTTTTTTTTCGTTCAAGTGTACCTCTACATCGTTTACACGGCACATGCGAAATTTCAATATGCTGTTTATAGAACCTCAAGAATCTGTAGGCAATGTTCGAAACTTTGCAGCATTTTGAGGCGTCTCTCATCAATGTTTCCATAGAATTCAGCCGAGGAGTGTGCGTACCGGGACGCGATGATAACTGTTTGTTGTGCATGTGTGCTTGATTTTTGTTCAGGAAGCCATCACTAGCGCCCGGACGGCGTATTATATTTATCATTTAACATCAAAGTGATGGTGCACTGTCAATTAAATCAAGCTTATCGAATAGGAGTTAAATAATTAGCATATGCTATTCATTAGAAACAGTTTCCCTTATCTTATCTTAGCATTGAGTAAACATACGCATGTACCATGCAACAGTACTATTTTTGGTGGGGAATGCTTATACGCCAGCAGGTCACTAAATGGTCCTTGAGTGATTGTCTATGTGCCTTAGGCTTTCTTCTCCCAGTTACATTCGATAGCAGTGTGACCTAATGACCTGATGTTGCAAAGCGCAACTGAAGAAGACCAGTCGAAGCCTCACAAAGACACTTTCGGTTATCTATTTAATTGAAGCACGTACGCTGTGCGTTTGCATATTGCAGTATAAGGAACCTGCATGTTTTCATATGATGAAAAGAATTATCTATTTACCTGTCAACGTTCTCTGTCCCGCCTACTTCCTTCATCGACGTAAATAAGATTGCCCTTTACATATTTAATATAGATCGCGAACATATGAAAGGGTGACATGATTATTAATTTAGGGCGCTTCCGAAGCCTTCGGGGGTCCATTGAACATTAACGAGTCATCATCGACTTAATCTCCCCACGGAACCTAAATGAGTCGTGAATCGTCGAAGCCTGCGAGACGGTGCTGCCATTTAACTGCATCGCTGAACGCAAGCAATGTATGCGCTACGCTTACCTACGCTACCTACAGTAGTACTCATCACGGATTACTTCCTTATAATTACTATTCAACAATTAACAATTGTTATTGTAAAAAAATATGCCTGTATGAACTCTGTTGTTTAGTATAACTTATCATTTTTTGAGGAATTACAGTTTTTTACAAATGTGATGAATTTAAAATTGAATGTGTGGAATATTGACTTACGAGATGAGCAGATATTGTTTTAATAGCAACTATATCTAATAACCTGGTATATACTGAATTCATATTACTTGCGTACTGCGTATGCCAGCACATAAAAGACGCGATCCTAGACATTAAAGATTAGTTGATTACATTTAATATTGAAGTGGAGGTTTATAACACATGTGTGCACTATCCTACGAAAGAGATGTAGAAGTTTAAAAAAGTACTTAATAATTTTACTTGCGTACTTGTTTGTTTGTCAGGGTTCAAGTTCTTTTACCAAGTGGACGAATGGCAAAACTAACGCTTAGGGGAAGATATTGGTCTCGAAAAGCCGTTTGCGCTATTAAGCTGTATTCAGAGTGTACAATATAACGATATGGATGTCTCAGATCCAGGTTATGTTGTTTCTCACAGTTTTCCTGTGTGTTAGCAGAGTACTTTAGATTAGAAAACGTATCCGTCGTCATATGCGCGGTTAGGACCAGCCAGTGGGCACACGCCACATTGCTGGGCAAAGAATTTCAATCTGAAGAAGATAATAGGAATGCCTTCGATTCGTTCCGGTTAAGCACTTCTTTTCTTTCTATTATGTTTTGTTTATCTTATCGTATTCTTATAAATATAACCTTTGAATCTAATCGAACCTATATGTATATATATACTACCAGTCAACTTTTGATAGTTCGGGGGTTGATTTGGCTTGGTTGAAGGCTCCATGCTCTCATGTGTTTGCGTACTGGCTACGACCGAACCTTTATACGACACGTCCGTTCCTCAACATATTCAAAAAAAATTATTTTGACACTCTATTGACAAATGATTTAATCGGACCTCGGAGGGCCTACCGATTTCTGCACACATAATTTCTGCAGAAACATAGGGATCCTTAAACGGAGATCTAGTCTGCAGTATGGGCTTCGACTTTGCTCCTTACGATATCTCTTCACTTTTTCTGCAAGTTAAACAAAATTGACTGTCATAGGTACATATACACACACCGAACAGCTATTTTGATCAACTTTTGATTCTACAATTTTACTTATCGGGATTAAATATTTCTGTCTGAACGTAGCTTTTTAATTCTTCCTAAGCTTAGCCTTTAACTAATCTGTATGTGTTTCGTTTTCAGGTGAGCTACCAGTTGTGTAGAGAAGGAGTTGACTGTTGAGACAAACTTGAACACGTTCTGCCGATCGACGTATTGACCAACAAAGTGTCCTATTTTATACGAATTAATCTTGTTAGCCTTGCATAATATTTACTCTATATTTTATCATACGTAAATGCTTTTTTTAATAACTTCTTTCTTAATGTGTATGACCGTGCATCTATTTCTACGTAGGTACCTTCTTTCTTTTCACTATTTTGTTTATTACTCTACAATACAGAGACATTTAGTTTAAATAATAATAGCTTATAGAAATATCTGGTTTTTAACAACGCTAGTTATAATACACGTATAATACAAAACTATCTCGATAGCCTCGATAGATTTGATGCTAATGATGTGCATCTGAACATTTTAACATGTTCGTTTTAGAGTAGCATCTAATGATATACTCAATGCATCTCGTCTGGCCAGTCCCCTGATATGGCTTACTTTACTGCTCGTTTTACTACGTACGCTCGAGGACCTAGCTTGAGAAGTAAGCTGAATTGAACCTGTACCCTGCTAGACTCAGTCCAGGTGGCGGAATTATATCAAGCTACCATAATCTATGATTTCTATTTTTCCTCCTTAAAGCGTCCAGTGTATTTGTTTGTCTTAGAGACATCAGCTGTTGACCAATATCGAGCCGCTAGTTCCAACTTCCCTTACGGTTCATTCGACAGGCTGATTCGTTGTCAGTTTTGCTTACGCTTCTTGCACCGAACGCCGAATATAACCTCTGGAGCCATAACCACTTCCTATCTAATTTTAAGTATTTTTTTCTCAATGTAATCTCGCATTGAAGTCTCTTCGGTGATTTTCTGACTGAGCTGATTCAGTCGTTTCGACAGGATGCCTATATCGCATATAGTATATGTTATAGTATTCGTCAACTCCTCTCATCAAATGATTTTTTTTTTTATATTTTGCCTAAAAGGAACGTTTCGAAAAAAAAACATTTGGCTACTTAGCGGACGTACGTATTACTTGAAAGAAGGCCACTTACTGTAAATTAGCCACATATTCACTGGTGCTGCTGTTCCTATCGGAAGTAGGACATGCTTAAACAGGAGTTTCTATGGCAATTGGACTTCATGTCCATTGCCTTGCTATGTTTGGCTTGGTGCAAAAGGGTAATTTATTTATTATATTTTAGTGTGTGTATGTGTGGAAACCTATGAACATTTAGTGTCTATTAGTAAGAGTCTCTTTATCTAATTCAAGTCACAGATCAACGTCGTAGAAAAAATCGTTGCGGTCACTTCAGCTAGTTTTTTGCGATCAAGCAGAAAAGGACCTTAAGTGTTTGTGACGCTGTGACATTGAGTAAAATAGTGCAATTCTCTTCTTTTTTGATAAAAAAAAATTCGTCATCGGCATATTGATGCCTATTTTTTGTGTTTCCGAAAATCCTTATCTTTTTTGATAAAATAAAGGTAATTCTGACCGTTATACTGATCTGAGCAGTGAACTCAACTCCTTCGGTTTCGTTCCTTTTCCCTATTGTCTGTCTGCCTCGTGGAAACCAGGTCGTTACCGGTTCCCTTAGCCTCCAAACTTCCGACTTTTCTTTCATTTTTTGCTGTAAGTTTTTCGTAGGTTTCTGCTTTGATCATTTGAGACGAACTTCTGCTGTGACGGTTGCTACTTCTATTTTAGTTGATTTAGTTTTTCAACCACTATCTCCAATGAGGCTGAGGCTGAACCGGTTCCCATTAATTTCCTTTGTTTTCAGAACGACTTCCGTTTAATTTGCTGTTGGCCTTCTTTATCGTTGGTGTAGATATTTCCCGTCGCAAGTACTATGCTCCTTCATGTTTCATTCAGTACTGATGCTATATAATTAGGTTTACTTTGATACGTTAGTGTGTTTTCTCTTATAATATCTGTAAGAATCAAATATGTACCTCTTACTTTTTGGTGTTTTTTGTTGTAAATTGTGAGAAGAATGTTTGAAGTGAAAGTATAAGGATTTAAAGGTTCCTTTTTTTTTGGAAACCAGAGACCTGAAAAACACGAAAATTATTTCGTGTACTCAGCAAATACTTTTAATCAACATTGGTGCGTCGTTCGCAAAATATCTACATCGTTGCCTATAAACGCGTCAGGTCGCAAGGTTTGCTAGAATAACAGCATTAATGAAAAAAGCTACACTTTTAATTAAGCTATTCAATATTTTACCACTTTCTTTCTTTTTTTTTTTTTAATTTTTATTTGCATTTGTAGTTAATTTGTAGTCGAAGAAAAAGCCATACGGTAAGTTTATATTGATCTGCGGGATCTATGGAACACTCTAAGAAACTATGATTAGACCATGTGGTATTTCGGGTAAGTTCCAAAGAGAAAGACAGATGCCGTGATGTGATAGCTTAATATATTATCACAAAAATGACAGATTTCCTGACATACGGGATTGACCTAGGATAGGATTTTTATTTCCCTTTCGAAAAGAATACTTCCAAGACGCTTTTAAGTACATTATTATTGTCTACATACATTAATATGTCTATATACATTAATATTAGTCAAGTTATGCAACTTATATACAGGCCATGCAGGTTGTTTCAGAGCGAATGCCCAAGGAAAAAATTTGTACTAAGTAAAAGGGGAAATCTTCTAACGAACATAAAATTGAAATAAACTTTTAGCTTAAACAAGTCCTCACAACAAAGGAAAATTAAATCAGTAGCCGGTTCGAGTAGACGTTATAATGAAGTATTTCCTTGCGCCGACTGCCGAACTGAAAGTTGTGCTAACTTTTTCCTCGGTAGACATAGACCTTAGTCGAGAAAATCGTGTCATATGAATTCCCTGGTGAGCATCGGACCGCTTGTTATCTCTTACAATTCCTTTCGGATGTATTGCTGTCTTCTCCAGTCAATTCATTTTGCTAAGAAATAAAGGAAAAGGAGAGACGAAGCACTCGGTTAGAGAAAAGCATTAATCGATCCTTGTCACTTGGTATCAACGCTAACTGGGGCTGCGTCTAATGTATTATAGTTATACTCGGCTCACACCAGTTCCAAAATCAGATTCCAAAAGCATGAAGGCCTAGTTTCGATTTCCAGCTGACAATCATCGATTTCAGTGAGCTATTTGAGCTCTAAATATAAGCTAATCATTCAGCTACGTTTGAATAAAGTAGATATCATTACATTAAAAAGTTTCCCCCTTCTCATAGGCAGTGTAATCTACTACAGAATAGTAGTACTAAAACGGTTGGATCCGTCGAAGCTTTGCGTAACATACGTCAAGTTAGCAGTCTGGTAACACTGTCGATGTCAAGCCGTCTGCTACTTTATTGCTGAAATTAAGATAAGGATAAGCCGATAGGTCACTGGAAGTCGGCCCAATCGATGGGAGCTGAAGGCAAGATGAGGCAAGTGAAGGCAAAACAATTATTAGTAAGGCGGTTATCCGAAACAGGAAATAATTCAAATTCAAACATTTTCACAAGCGACTACATAAGCGAACCCAAAGGCGCACAGTAAGTGGTTACACTCGAATCAAATAGAACCAGAATGGTAGTAGATTTCGGTCAGGATGCGTTTTTAGTTGACTACTTTCATCGGATAAAACTGTGCTAAATATTCAATCTCTATTTACAGCCAAACTAAGTTAGCTTAGTTGGTTATCGCTAGCGTTTTGTTCCCGTTAGTCGTAATTACTTTGGTAATCATTCGGCCCACAGAGTTATTTTATTTAATAAGTAGTTTTGTTTAATGTTTGATATATTTCAAAGTTGTTCTGTAAGGCGTAAATGAGTAAAGCAAGTTTGTATGATTACGGCTATGAACATCAATTTTGATCGACCATCCTGGCAAACGATGTTTCTAGAATATAAATGAACTCTTACCATAGCAAGTCCAGTATGTCAGGGAAAAAGCGGGCCTTTATTACACTAGAAAATCGTCTTCTTTAGATAACACGCGTTCATCTAAAAAAGACAATGGTTTTCTCTATTGCAAGGTTTCAGCCCCTCACTCCTTCTAAACTGTTTTCAAATTGGCGCCATGATGGAAAAAACAGCATAGCATGATCATGGTTGCAAAGGCTCGAAGGTTACACTTTTTAATTAAGTTTAGACGACCACCATTATCCGTGCGTTTATATAATCTTGCTGCACATCACGAAATATGCAGCTTTCACAGGACGGTGTCTCACGTTAACTATTATCATAGTTAACGACAAACTATTATATCATGGTTCGTTCGATATTAGCAGTACCGTTCGTTAATACTTGGCTGTCGAAAGAAGCGTTTCCTGGCCAGAAAACTTCAATGTCATGTATTATCGGTTTCAATTTTAGCCTAAAGCAATTAGTCCTTTTTTTGACAACTTTTGCGGATTCACTGTCTGCAAGCCAGCCAAGCGATATCACTGGGCTGTCAAGGGCCGGAAAGTGGGGTATGGTTGCATGGAGTAGGGTTGTCGGTAAATTTAGGGCTATATCTATACATTTAGAATTACTTATTTAACGGTTTGCTTCAGTCGATATAATATTCAACGCCATATACCATACGTCCAGTATTCCCATGTTGCACATGCATAGAGACTTTTAGTATCACACCTCTTGCCTCAAAGTAATACTATATGACCTAAATCCGGTCTTGGGTCAAGATGTACGCAGATAACATGCCACATAAAATCCCGTGTAAGTGTGATGAGTATTAGCCAGTTCGCTGCTGTTTGGGGACATAATCGTTTACTAAGGAGAGATTAGTTACGAGCACAACTTTCTGTTACGTAATCTGCACTATCTCTAAAAAGTTCTGATTTTTCACGCTATGTATTACTTTAATTTAGGCAGTTAAATTATTTTTAACACCTGAATGATTTAGATAAAGAGATTTCCGAGAAACTCAAGAAAAATGCATACAATATGATATTGCATATGGTGCTTCAATCAAAGTTTTGAAGTGTCTTTGAGGTCTCTTACTATATGGACTCACTATACTAGAAGTTCAGTGGGCGACAAAACCGAATTTGATGATAAGGACTTTTTTGAGAGGTACGCTTTAAAATTTATCCAGAACGTTTCTATTGTTTTGCAAAGCGCTCCTTCGTGGTAGACTCCCGAATTTAATCTATGCTCAAATGGGCATCGTTTGGGTGAGAATAATATATCACTTATTACGTGCAAATGTCTGCTGTATTTATCGTTCGTCCTCCTAGGCCTACTGAAGATCCCACTTAAAATAGAAAAATTTCGTGCCTCACTTTTGTTATCTTTTCTGACCTTCGCAGTAGCTCACGGTTGTTAAAAAAAAATAATTTCAGATTTATGTGTCAGCCTTATGGAAGAAAGTCGAACTTTTAGCATTTGCCTAACTTCTGCATTTAAGTATATACTATGGTTGACGTAGATAAGGGAAAATCTGTACGGGTACGGAAAGCACTTGCCTCATCTCATTCGTCTAATGCTCTTGTGTATAGTTGCAATGACCGCGCTAGCTATAAAAATTAGCCTTGTCACGGTATATTAACCTCGTTGAGATCACCAACCCAATGGGAATTGACACACACACATATATATGATTGGAACCCAGATATTTTCCTAACTACTGTTTATTTATTTCTTTATTACTGTTTATTTATTCGCACGTGCTCTCTTTCTTTACCGTAGGCCCATTGTGATTGAATTGTGAAGTGAACGGGATTTTAACTCGAGCACAGGCTCCAAACGTAAAGATTTCAGGTAAAAAAAAATGGATACATTTTCAACATCTCCTCTATTTCATCTTTTTGCCGAGGCCCGACAGCTACCAAAGCAACATAAGATATTTGTGTCAAGTCCTACGAGGACTCCGCAACTAAGGAGATCGGCAAATGCTTGAAACAAACAAGATGGTCAGCGAAGATCCGCATATCGCACCGAGTTTCTCTAAGTGCACAAAACTATATAACAAAAAACGAGACAAAATCATTCTTTGCCAGGTATCCTAAAAAAAAACTATAAAAATCTTTCTGCAATCATTTGAGTAAGAGGTTTTTTTTGCAGCTACAATGGTCTCCAGACCTCGCCCTGGCAAATTATCAACGATATCTCTGACCACTGGCGAACGGGGTTAGGGTGCGCGCGATAGGCAGCGGGGGGTTTTAGAACGTGGCTGAGCAAGTTCTTCAACGTCAGATCTGAAATTTCTAGCGAGAAGGAGTAAATAAATTGGTTGCACATAGGAAAAGGTTCTGAGAAGAATGACTAAAATTTGAGTGAGCTACTATACCGTTCGTAGCATGAAAAATGAAATTTCAAGTCAATATAGCTTAAAATTTTGTTATGTTCTTTGTTAATGAGTACCTTTTTGTTGGACGCATAAAAATATACGTTAACTCTTATAAACCGGAATTTATCCCAATTGATTAAATAAACACGGCTGAGAATTACGGCCACAGTAGACTCCTGATTCATATTTAACAGCATTGCCAGGCGCTATTGTGTAGGGTCTATCCGCAAATCAGCTATCACTGAACGATTTTCTTTACATGAGTATCCCTGAGAAGTTTAGGAATAAAAAGCCTTAGGTATCGGTTTTTTATAAGAATATGCTGTAGATGTTTCGTCTGACGAAAAAATCGATATTATCCGTAATTCAAGTTATACTTAAAAAAAGATTACAAAATAGATGCAGTTGTACCATTATATGCTGAATTTTATCTTAGTGAAACAAGAACATCAATCTATAAAGAGCTATTCGAACACCGAGACCGTTATAATTTGTTCTTTGCTTCCCTATGCTCTATAGTACCGTCATAGCTAAGTTCTAAACGGATATATATGCAAAGCTTTGCGTAAAATCTGTAATTATCTCAGATGATATCTGAGATAAAATCGAACTTTAGCTGACCGTTGGCATCATTTGCCTTTAAAATGAGGTTCTGTAATGATGGCAGTCACGATGCCACTGTGGAGATTAGTGAGGATATGCTTATTATCATTATTATATGTATTCTGGTATTTGATAACAGCCCCTTAATATCAACTGGATAGCCAATACAAGTCACAATGAATCCTTACTGCGAAGTCTGTGATGTCACCCCATAGCAGATCGTAGACTGCAGTTATTCGTCCTCATGCACACAGGCGAGCATCCCTATGTAAACCCACGTTCGAAGGCTAATCTGCTCAGCTCCCTCCGGCTTTTTTCTTTCTTGCAGAGAAGATTACCCGTCCCATTGTTTCTTTATACCCTAGTAGTATACAAACCATCGTTAACGCAACGGTAGTCATTACTTATTGATACTTGGTCCCAGGGCATCTCGTTACGCAGGCAATGCCTGCCTACGACGCCTACATGGAGCTAGTAAGAGATAATTAACCCGGGTGGAACTCTGTTGCGATATACGAGGGCATAACTTCTCTAGCTAGGTTTTCACAACAGAAAAGGGAATTAAAAAAAAAAGTACGCAGAAGAGGAGATGCACTTGTCACATTTATCATTTGCTGTTTCCCTGCAACTAAACTGAGGGCAAAGAGAAACTCAAACGGAACTTCAAATAATGGTTAGAGACGGCGTGCTACTACGCATGCTTCCAACCGGGAAGCTGCTTGTCGAAGCCTGCTTCGACGGCATTTCTTTCGTAAGCCATTGTTCATGGCTAAAGTGGGGTCGGTTGCAATAAGTGTAATGCACCTACTCAAGACATATAAGCATGCCGATAAACTAATTGTTTGCTTTTTGGGGAACTATGCTTAGTAAATCAGGCCTTTGCAATCGCACCAAGTACAAAGCATGACCTTTTTCGGATAAAGGTCTCGTTGGAAACTGTTCTCCTGGAATTACCCATTCCGATTTCTGGTCCATGTTACGGTGCCGGCGAAAATTCTTTGTGAAAATCGACCATTGTAGTCACACAAAGCATGTTGCGGAGAGCAATTTAGAAGTGCAGTATTAAGCCGTAATTTCTTGTTGGATTCAGAGAGTTCATAACGTAACTAAGTTCCAAGTTTCCATCTTTTCGGTGGACTACCGAGTTTTTTGTCAGCCGTCTTCCTGCAAAAATGCTTTGAGATGGTTGTCATCGAACTATGATGGTTAGCTAGAACGGAGGCATTCTCTATGTATTGAATACTGTTTTATACCTTGACAAACCACTCTTGAGCAGTCTTTTTAGCGACGGAGTCATTACCATTTGCAAGGCGAATATCTCGCACTGTTTCGGCACTATTTGAACCTGGCGAAATGCGTATGAGTGTCATAAGTATACTTTTTTCCCTGAAACATCTATACTTAAGAAATTCTGTTGGCTTTAGATTGGACCTGGAGCATGGTACCGTACTGATAGAACAAAGTAAGCGCCTTCAAACGGTATATCACAAATAAACAACAAGTAAGAAAGAATGGAAAAAAGAAGCTTTTGAAGGAGAACGGGTACCAGTCGTCGTAAACTATTCAGAGGACGTATTTATTCGACTTACACGGGGCCTTTTGGGTATAACTTGCGCACTATGTGTAGAGCCCGGCATGCGAATGTAGAAGTATATAAATGCGAAAGTATATAAATTAACATCCAATGCTTAGTTTCTTGTTCCGTGCGCAGGACTACAAGGAGAGCTTACCGGTTATATGTATGTGGGTGTATATGTTATAGGTATGTATGTATATGTTCTTATATCCTAAGAAAGTGGCCTTAAATGATGACGGGTGCGCGTAGGAGCTGGAAGTCTGTAAATAATTAAATACTCGCCTATCAAAAAGCTGGCGCTGCTCTATGATTCAAAAGCTAAAGGTTGCTGAAAGTGATTCTACAAACGTTATACATTTTGTGGCAGGGCGGATAAAACGAGAAATTTAGTGACACGGAACATCGTTCTAATGTACAATGTGGTATATGCCTTCTATGCAAAATTGTTCCAGTTGGAACAAGTACTAATGTACATCGCGACCATATCGTCAAGTACCTGGTGTCTCTTCTTATCAATTATAGATTCGGCAGAACCTGCAAGGTTATTGATAATCACTAACGGTTGTTTTGGAAAGTAGAATAGATATAACATGGCTTACCGCTCTTTTCAAGTCTTTAGAATGGTACTAACCACAGCCAATTGACTATTACGGATTAGTTAAAATTCATATAGTAGCGCAAAGGTAATTATTTATCTTAAAATTAAAAGCGTATGATATATAACTGAGAACAGAAAAAAAAGATTTTTTAAAAGAAACAATACTTTATTTTGTGATTGATTAACGTGTGTTTTATTTAGAAACATATATTATATCAAGGTAAATTGATGTGTCTGACAATAGTTATCGCAGATCTGATATAGTATAAACGCTGATAAACAACTGTAAGCATCTTAACTTCTTTACGTGAAAATATTATCTTATTGGCAGTGTGCGTATCTGCTGTTATATGTGTGTATATATAAAAACAAAAATTACATACCGCGATACTTTCTGCTAACCAAAAAAACGCTGCTTGTTATTTATTTGACCGAGCTTTATAGCACCGTATACCATTGCCAAACGAAATCTATTAATTGTTGTCGTTTTTGGTCGACAATTTAAAACTAGGTAGGCTGAAATGAACTGTATGAAGCCGTTAAGTAAACTGCATAGTATAAAATTATCCACAACTTGTTTTTCAAGATGACATTAATTAACCGAATAAATATCATATCATATTATAATATTAATTCCATCGATTGTTATGGTACACTGCTCCTTTAGCTACAAACCTGAAACTAACGAAAACTAAGATACATCCGTTGCTAATTTAAAACTACTTTAGAATTATATTTTATATTATTATTGTTGTCACCCTATATTTATGAATAGATAAAATATATACATACACATATTATTTTTACATCATAAACGTA
Source organism: Varroa jacobsoni (assembly GCF_002532875.2). Classification (NCBI taxonomy): domain Eukaryota; kingdom Metazoa; phylum Arthropoda; class Arachnida; order Mesostigmata; family Varroidae; genus Varroa; species Varroa jacobsoni. Next base: position 69,421 of record NW_019213933.1, on the reverse strand, counting down.
AAACGTTTTGTATGCGTAAGAACAAAAAACTATCTTTGAAAAATTATATATATTCACTCTATAGCTACATTTAAAAAAGCAGAGTATAGCTCCATCTGTTATGGCGCCTATCAGGTTGAAGCAGATTTATAATTAAATTCCTAGGTGCTTTAAGGCGGTACAAAAGTGAACTAAAAGGCCCCACGACACAATCTGTACTGCCCGAGGGCGAATTTAGAGGTTTAAAGGTACGGGTTCGATTTGATGGTGCATTGGACAAAAACGAGTCCTATTGGCGTCGTTCGTAACCGTTGCAGCGTAAGATCGTTTTGTGCATTAAATACTGGCACTGGAGCACATGACGAGCTTGATCTATGGCACTAAATAGTTGCTTTATTAAGCGGAGAAACGCTTGTCCTGGTACATCCTATTGCATCCGATAAAGCTTAATAACTAATAACGACGCTGTTCCCTACACTCGATGGAATAAGCATAGTTCCTAGTTATCTCTATCCAACAAGCAAATTTTAGTCCTTACAGTGAGATCGACTTGAATTGTTTACAGATAAAAGTCTTCAGATGGGCTTCTCCAGGTGACACGACAAATCCATTAGCTCAGATCGAAATTACTGTACATGCTCTTCTAGATGAAAAAAATGCCGCAAAGCATCAGACAGAGCAATCTCAGATTTAATGCGTTCTTCAGCTTCGGCACGTAAAACATCAAGAATCACTATGTTGAACCATTTTGACTTACCTAAATACTCTATTATTGATTTGTACTTGTTGTAACTCATACATTACATTGCGTGAAATCTTAATCTAATATTTTAAAATGGCGCTATTTTTATAATCGTTCGAGATTTTGCCACAGTCCTTTGTTTGCTTGTGACATACATTTGCATTCATTCTCTCGGTTGTCAACCTTTAGCAGACGACGCGAACAAAGCCATGAAAAAGCAGAAAATTTTCTATGATTCGCGAACATCAGCTGTATCTTGGAACTACAGCGATAGAAATAGGTTACCGTATAAATCTTGCGTCAAATAAAGGATATACTATCGTACCAGAAGCGCTGTAAGTGGTAAGCTCAACAAGCTCCAAGAAGCAAATTTTGAGGCTGAAAACGAGTCTTATAGAGGACTTTGAGCGAAAATGAGTAATTAAACGCAGACAGAAATGCTAGATGTCTACCCGCTACAAAATATTTAAAAGGTACCATACGTGTTTGTCCCGTCGAATCAATAAGGTCAAACGAATAGATTGGCGCCACATGATTTAAGTAGAAATCAAAAACAAAAACGTGGAGACGTATCACATAGGGACTTACAAAGACGTGGAGGCTTTCGTTATAACAGTGATCAGTTCTTGCATCGAACTGTGGCAAAAATAGATGTTCTACGATGGCCGCAGGCGGTCACCCTTGTATAGGGATGTAAGTGAACCGGAGAGACATAAATCTAAAATGAACGTTTGATTGCATCAGCTCGTGGCATGTTTGTAAGCCTAGTGCAGGTGTCCTCCACTATAGTTCATTAGTACGTATTCGTGGATTACGACTGACATGTCCTGTTGGCACTTAGAGACGATTATGCCCAAAGGTCCGTATGAAGCAGATTAGTGAACAGAGCTAAATCACTTTTATCGCACAGCAGCGCCTGACACTGCTCGACAAGAACTTTGATAGCAGACATGTACAATTAGAAATGTTCATCATGAACCATGTATCTATTAGAGATTGCCTCGAGATGTAACTAAAATCTTAACATGGTATCGAAATCATTTCTTGAAACTTTATAGACTCTCGTACTCCAGACATCTAAAGCTGGACAATAGGCAAACTATAGTCTGAAGACCAGTAAGTTCTAGGTAATAACTGTACATATTTCGATTGGCAGTAAGCGAACGATGGTGACGAAAGTTCAAAAAGCTCAAACTCACTTGCATTTACGTTAATATACTTACTTAATAATGTATTTTCAAATTGTTCCTATAGAACACATATAGATCGTCATGCTTTTGTGCTTATGGATTTCTTAAAGAAGTATATACTGTGTTACGAATATCTTCGCCACGACCACTTATTTATGTACACAATTTAGACCGCAAAGGGGCTACATTTGGACCCATATACGTCATTGTAAGTAAGTGAGCTATGCTCAGACATGAGTAAACAGCAACAGAAATATCCCCTGCTGCTCACGATCTAAACCTCAAATTGAAAACCAGAAAAGAGCGCCGCGTGATAGTAATTACCCCGTGAGCTTTTTCCTTAGCGTTGAGCCTTTTAATAGAATATGCAGGCCGGAAGGAAAATCAAACTCTAAAGTTTCCAATGTCATAAGTCAAGGTGAAATTACTTCATGTGACGGTTATTAGTAATTACACAGTACTCAACTTTCCCATTTTAGAACATCAAAGGCCAACAAGCAGCAGAACGCAATTAAATTAGTGTAAACAAGGTGATTTACTTGTGCCTTGTATTATTTGCTTTTTGTGCCATAATTAAGCATCATTTAACCATAGCGAAGGCAGTAGGCCTTATCAAGAGGCATTTCTCCATGTGCCCAGTCCAGTCCACAAAAAGACGATGTTGTAAGAAGCACGGAAAGCCCGCATGGAAGGCGGAAGTCCAATGCTCTTGCGTCTTTTCACGCGTTTTTGCGCATAACATCAGGAAAGAGAAGGTCCGGAAGAAAACTGTTTTTCTCAACCTCTGCTTCTTTGTAAACCTTTTTTTCTGCTTTTCTTCGCCAGAACATCATCTTGTACTTTTCTCAGGACAGCTCTGCGTGTATGCACGTCAACGGGCGAATGTATGACATGCGTCTTCCGATTCTTCGTTGTAGTCACCGCGGTGCGACAAATCAGTGCCCGCAAGACAAATCAGGGTTCCTTTAGCTAAGTGCCGCTGTCGCTTCCTCTCGGTACATTGTACCATAGCACCAACAACGTTGCGACGCTCACTCCCTTCCTCAGAAGATATCAGACAAGGCCTGAGACCCGTCCTGTCCTGAACAAGCGCAACAAACAACCGATGCCCTTCACGACAGTTATTCGATAACATGAACCGCTCGTATCCCGGCTTTCCGGGGATAGTACCTTAGCGAAACGATTCCCAGTCGTCCACTGCCCAGTCTCTTGGATCTCTAAGGTTCAGTCGGCCTTTTCGGCATGCGTCTGGGTCCCGCAACTGTGCTTTAGCAGACAGCTCATTCTCATCACTCCGTCTTGTCAAGCTATCGTCAGTCCAATTATTTGTCGTATGTACGTGTCCGTTGTTTTTCAACCGTGCGACTGATGATAGTAGAAGGAAAAGTATGGAAAATAAGCTGGAAACGGCTGGTACGAGAAAACTAGAAGCACCAAATTCTCTGAACCAAGTGGAGATGTAGGCTGAAGGGGATGTCTGACCTGTCCTCGTCGTTCTCTGGTACACGACGATAATTTCGTACACTGCTCTTTTTCATTATCCTTTATCTGTATTCTCGTCAAGCGGAATGCTTAGAGAGCGTGGTGTTCCTCAGTCGGGTACATAAGGGATCCCCTTCGAGCGGCCAACGATAGCAACGAAAAGGAGCTTTTGAGTCTTCTCCAGTCGGCCGTTCACAGCCTACTGCTAGGCAATCGAGCTTTCTGTTAAAACAGGTCGGTCTCCGCGCAGCTCCTTCACTGTGCGCATTTTATTCCATGAAAACAAGATATTTTTCGTGTTTCGTTGTACAAGGCCTAGACGACCCCTTGTTTACATGTTGGGGGTACTGGAGATACGAGAGTAGTCAGTCGTCTGCGCACACGTGTAGAAGTTGGTCAATGAGTGGATAGTTCGTGTGTGTGTGTATTTTATATGTACGTCTGTGAAGCCGCGAGAATGAACGTGCTAGAATCGTCAGGAGAAAATACAATAAATACAGCGGACAAGATACACCAATGCAATACTCTCTTGGCTCTCGCACACGCCTTAACCCGATCCAATTCAACGCAAATAGCAAACTGCTTATTCCTTTATTTAAGTTTTTAGTGTGGCTGGTGTTATTTGTATTCGGACTTTCTTTTTTGTTTGAATGCTTTGAAAGTTCCAATTGAATGGTCGTTATCGCTGTATCCAGTCCCAGCACCAATTTTCTTCAACCGACTATCAGCATCTTTCCATGTTATCACCCCGAAGTATCTACTGACGGTATGCCGTTTGCTCGCCCGTTCATTGAATTTACGAGAAAGGGAAAGAAGCGGATTTCCTTTTTTTTCTGTTCCGTATCTCCTGACAGAGTTATTAGCTAACAGTTCGGCCCGACCCCTTTTCTGCGTAGAAGACTGCGCACGACAACGCGATCAATGAAAAGACTAGGTAGAGGCAAGTACAATATAACTACTAAGCCATTATAAAGTTTGTCTAGGGGCAGAACGGACGCAGCACGTTGCTCATACAAAAATCTGGAGAAAGCGATTTTGCGATATGTGATAACTGTATATTATATACCCTGGCAGAAACAACAACTCCTAACAACCAGACGATAGCGACATCTCATCCCATCCCAGCCCAGCCCGGACTGCGCGTAAAGATGAACGACGAGAAGAAACATCTCTACGATTTTACACAAACTGCTGCCGCTGCAGTATTCTACAGGTTTCTACCCATATGTCATAATGAGCTGTTATGTTCCCCAACCAGTTATAAACAAGCAAAAAAGCTTTGCCATCTTATTGTATTATTATATCTTACGTGTATGAAGATCCTGTTATGATGTATCCTAGGACATGATAGGGAGCTGTCATTAATCATAGGCTATTTAGAGACACGCTGTTTCACGGATGAGATTGACGAATACAGTAGCATAATATTAATTTGACTTACTCAAACAAGAGAAAGACTACGAACGATACTTGTCTAAAATATGGTTGTAAAAGCGTTTAATATAAAACTTGCTGTCTAGGTCGCTTTCGAACGTACGATATAAGTATACGACCCCCCGCCCCCGAGTAGAACTGGCCCTCCAGCGAAACTCCTTCTAAAAAGGAAAGACATCCCAGCTTACAGGCTACCATGTTTTATAGCAAGTAGCTCGTCATTAGTATTTATTAGTCAAGTTGATGCTGTTAATGCCAACAGAACTCACAGCAATGCTTACTTCGTTGCCAGATGACACCGACAATTGTTCCATATCCTATAAGCTTCAAATACTAGTCTATTTTTTACCCCCTTTATTTTCGGAAAGACGTTAAAATGAGAATACGTGCATAATCGAGAGGTTGCGTCAACCCACCGTGATGCATATCAAAAGCTTAACTAACGCCGTAGTAATTAAATATTTAAGTTCGGCTGCATAGGTACAGAGAATCATGTGTAGACATGGTGAAAGTAAACAATGCCAAAGTCGTTTGTTAGAAAGGCTAAGCAGGGTCATAGTACAAACGAATATCTTAAAATTAATATAAGCTTTAGGCCTCCAAGCGAAGATCGACATAGACAAGCTAGACCTGTGGAGTTTTGCTGTTGTCTTCATATGAAACTAGTAACAACCACAGAGACAGTTAGACGATCTAGCAGGGGTCACCTAAATCTGTTCCCCAAAATAGTACGCGCCCGCCCTGTCCTCGTCCCTGCCGCTCGATGACAGTGGACCTTGCTTAGTCAATGCCACAACTTCAATGACGCGGCACTTTCATCGCGATGTCAACAGTTGTGTGATGATTCCGCTGATCCTTGGTAAAGTTGACTTTGTTAATTCTACATGTACAAAATTGCATTCTCTTGGTGCAGCCTTCGTAGAAAGGTACATAACTTTTAACTAGATTATCGAAACTCAAAAGCAACTTATGTACATTGATATAGATATTCTCAATGTACGATGGAATTTAACTGTTAGAAACTGCGTAGGCTGGACAGAGTTAGAAATCGGGTAAATTTATTAAGCGTATTTTCAAAAAATGATATGATTTCTAGGCTTTTTCAAATGATTTTCGAGTACAGGAGGGAATATCTTGTATGTGTATCAAAGAAAAAGGTTGTAGGAGTTTCAGGTTTAGAAAATCTAAAAGTTCTTCTTAGAATGGGATTAGCTTATGCGACTCACGTTACGCTCGCACGCAACTTATTATTCCCATTTGTAAAAAACTTCAATAGATATAACGTATCAAGAATGTGTTGGAAATCGATGGCTAAGTCCATCGTGCAAATGTGCTACAGTTCCTACTGTATTTTACTATGAGTAAACAATGCTTTTTTACGGCTGGTAACTAAGCTGTTCGGCATAACTTCAGACTCTTGACCTCCAGTACGAATCGAACCTAAGTTACTACCTTTCCTCAAATTTAGCAAGCAAAAACATTGCCTACCCACTACACCATCAGAAGAACTGCAGCTGCTTCGGTAATTGAAGCTATTATTAATCCTTTATTCCTAACGAGCTTCCCCGATACACAGAACCTACATCATGTAAAACTAGCAGCATCGATGTCTGCTGTCGCCAGTATCAATATATAGGCTATATGTTAGACGAACGACAAAAGAAAGGTACTAGTTAGACCCTATCAGTAATATATGGCCAGGATCGTAGGGGCGCTATAGGGTAACTGCATAGTGCTGGGCATATATTGGACGTGCTTAACCAAAGCCCTTGTATGGTCTGCATTCATGCGAATTCTGCACGCACAGACGTCCAACATAACTTACAAACGAAGTAATTAAATAAAGCACCATATGCAAGATGAACTTTGTTCTATTCCACAATTTTTTATGTTCGCATCCGTAATTGCTTATCGACCAGAGGGCCGTTATTTCTGCAGGCGCAAAGATAAGAGACGAAAAAAAAAATATTTATTTTGGAAAAATATCGCATTTGTAAGGAAAGCCTTTTTTCTAGAAGTGTGTCTAAACAACAATTATAGTTGTCTGTATTTTTTTCCTTTAAATAATAAGCATTGTCTAAAAAGCGAATGTGTTTGTAGGTAGGAACCCTGGGGACTGCTTAGTGCCAGCAGACGATAAAACAAACAGAGAGACATGGCGAAAGGGGGAAAAGAAAGTCATCTAAAGGCTCGCTTCGTTGTCTTTATTTAAATCGAACACTTGACAGAATCCACAAGTGACGAGTATTCGTTGTTGTTGTTGTTTATTGTTTTTCTAACTTCAGATGACGTGACGGAAGGACCCTTAAACATACAGGACGTGTTTCACACACTACAGCAACGACACGTTCTAATTACGGGTAAGTAGTAAAAAACACGGAAGTCCTGTTTACTAGTGATAGCTAGACTTCAATAGCATAGTCCAAATGGAATATCTAGTAGGAACTATCAAAACATCTTGACATTGAAGCTCCTGCAATCCCGTAACAATGACCTGCATCGCATGTTCAACGGCTGCGCGAGGTGTACAAGGTTAAGGCACATCGGTACGTTGTGCTGGTACCATCTCCCGAGAACTGCAACAGTTTGCTCGTATTTTGATGATAATTAGATTTCATGCGATTCTATGTAGTCTTAAGTGACCAACATCACCCTTCCTTGTGGCCTTTTATTTAGATAATTGGTAAGGTCATTTAGTAAAGACAATGACCACATTATAGATAACTATCTACGTACAACAACGGACTTAGTCTGGCCGTGCATGACGTGAAGAAACCAGTCTTCCTGTGGAGGGAGTCTCTGCAGCTATTCGTATTCGTAACGGTTTGGAATAGGTTACGTCGTTCTGCGTAATACTTATATTAATCTTGAAACTTTTTTTTTATCACTAGTAACCTTAACATAAAGTTTATGGAAGAAACAAAATGTTCTCTTGCGTTCGGCGGCACTGTGTATACGTAAGGTCGTGAAGTCGTGTTACACAATATGCACTACAACAGGACACATAGGTCGCCATTTATGCGAATATTAACAACCTTAGAGCAGCGTAAAATGGATCGATCCAGCGTCACTGATACAGCTTTCGAGAGATTATACGATGTTTGGATTAGATCTAATGGCTTAGTTCCTGTTTGGAAGACGGGAGCGTACAAAAGAGCAAACAAAACGCTCACACAAGGATTCAGGAGTTTGCAAAGAGCGGTCGTTCGTTTTTCTGCTCTTTGAAATCGATACTACCTCCTCTTCTTCTTCGTGGTCGTTGCTTCGGAACAGAGAACCCCAGCGGAGCCACTGCAGAGACTTCCGAGGGCGGAAAGAGATGCCTGCCGCAGCTTGATTCAGCCGACAACAACACTACACTGGAAACGCTTGTTTGACAACGGATGTAATTACTATTGCACTGAAACTAAACTATAGTTCCCCACCTTCAATGAAAATAGGCGAACCGTTAACAAAATTATAGTCTGTCTGGCGTCTCCGAGCGAGAAAAAAGGCACCCTGACCATTTCTTCTTTATTACAGTTCAGCTTAAATCGGCCATTTGCTAATTTGCCGTTTGAGGCCACGTCGTATGCGAATTTCCAAAAGTTAAATAAAACATTGTCCTTTGAGTCTACAAACGCAAAACTTGAAAAATGCACAGAAAAACGTATAGCTTCACACATGTAGGCTACATGCAAAGTTATCAACTTATACTTGTTTGATTATACCATTACAACCTTTGCAAAAAGGTCACGTCGATAGCCTCCTATCGGGTTTACCTGTCCGTGTAAATAAAAATGGTTACTGGATCACCTATCTTCCTGCAAGCTTCTCTTTATCTTCGCGGTGGGCATGTAGGAATTTTTACACTTAGGGTTTTGTGATTTAGAAGGAGTTTGACTTCAATATTCCATAGACTTTATGTAAATGCAATGGTAGAACACACCAGGAAACGGCTGTCACAAAGACACATATAAACATTTTGCCATTGTAAATGGGCGCGTTCTATTCCTTGAAACACTTGAAGGTCACTTAGCTGCGAAGTTTGGCCATTTTTTTTTCTTACGGCGAACACTGTTTTGGCTTGCTGTACGCGACTTTATAGGGTGTGATTCTTTTTCGTAGGCATTCAGCGAAGCGGCAAGAATTTTCAGTGTAGATGTCTTCTCACTTCGTCGCATCACTGAACTCCTCTGGAAAAATGATAAGACCTGTCAAGGTAGTAAATGGTTTAAGCGGGAATCGGGAACGCCATTGGGAGTTCGGACGCCGGCCGGGCATTGCTTAAGCGTATCGATCAACCCAAAGCAGTTAACTATTAACTAATATCACCTCAGTTATACTGCCTTTGCGGTACGAAAACTAGGTCGCATAACGGCTACTATTTGGTCATATAGAGCGTTTAGGATAGACTGATTATTTATTTAGAATATTTTGCAAATATCCTTCGATTCTTTGCACTAGTCAAGGAAGGCTGTGTTCAATTTGATTCGATCTGCTATCTCAATAAACAATAGTAAGATCAAGATGATTTATGGCGTGCGCTCGTTATTTTAGATTACGCTAGCTACCTCGTGCAAGTATTCTGGTCAATAGGAAAACTAGGAATAACGACTTCTCTGTAGGAAAACGGTGTCACAGTTTATTGCTCACCAGTGCATGCACGTGCAGATTTTGCACGTGCTGTATGCACAATAACAATATTTATGTTTTACAGTTTAAGAGCATTTTTAATAGCGGTACGATTGTCGTGCGGGCAGCGATGTACGTAGAGCTCGGTGCATCAAAGAATAGCTCGAACTGCACATAGCCATACTAGCATCGTCACAGTAACATCATAAACGGTCGGGTTAGCAAAAGGCTCTAAAACAGCTGCCGTACATTTCGTATACTGAAAATACAGCCTCCACAGCATTTGGGTACGATCCGCTACCAACACTGGTCAGCATCCAGCAGTAGCGGATGGCAGAGGTCACAGCTGAAAATAACAAAGCAATAACAATACAAATTATTCAGACTTCCCAAGTAAAGGAAAGAAAGCACTAATGTATAACAAAATTTGTTTTCTTCGTAAATCCTGTCCTGGAAAGCTGTTGAATATGTGAGAAGGTAGAAGGTCCTGCATCGCTGGAATATTGGAACGTACATGAATCAATCGTGTAAGCCTACGATCGGGTCATTTTTTATTGTTGACACCGGCCTGCCGCAGTACGGAAATCTAAAGCTTTTTCATAATACATTTTTAGCCATCGTAGTCTCAGAGAAGCCAGGACTTTCCTGGTTGCTTTCCGCCAAAACGAGGATCATGATAATGATCGTAATAACAAAAGCTGCCCTCGTATAACCCACCAATTTAATTGTAACCTAGCAGAAAATTTGCGTTTGCATATCGCGTACTCTCGATTACGCTAAAAACTATGTGTCACGATCTCTGTACTTCCTCGGTCTGTTCTTTCACGGCTCTGACCGGAATCGCTCAATAGATCGTATAGTTTTTTTTGTAATATATGCATATATACAAAATTGACGATAACCACTGCTACTGTTATCGATTCAGCCACAATCCGTGTGTAGTCTGGGCTAATTTGCCGAACATAAAGGTCTGTCGAATTAAAGAATCGTTGCAAAATAAAATTTCGACCTGCACACCTAAGTGCCCCACGGGTGAGTAGGACCAATTCGAGCTAAATCACTTATTGGATTAATAAACGTAAATTTAGTTTGTCGTTCAAGCGAGAAGTTCGTTTAGTACGAAGTGGGTAACTTTCGGTCGTATTTTGCTAATAAAGTGAAATGAAAGAAGAGGATCCACTTGGATAGCAAACTAAGAGCACAGTCATCCATCATTTAAAGGTAAATTAGGACACAACCTCAAAAAGCGAGCGCCATAACTGCGGACGCACAATTTTTCGCAACCGTGCGGAAGTGACTGTTAGAACTGTGATCGAGTGATACAGCTTTTCTATATTCTATCTAGTGCCTATATTTCTTGTAAAAGACTTACATCCGATGCTAATATCCGTTTGGCCAGTTGAGGAAGCACACTTAACTAAGATCGCCTGTTTAGACAGGAGCTGGCCAACGCCGGTATCTCCAGGAACAGCTGTATAGAGAGATGAATCCTCGAGCTGGCTTGTACATTCGGATTTTTGCACAGCTACTCAGTACCATAGGAAAGCTACTTAGGTAAATCGTAAATTAGGAGTGAAGGGGGCGCAGATAACGTCTGTTTGTCGCGGTGTAGTTGCCGTGAAAACGTTAACGTCAGCTGAAAATGACGTCTTGAGTTAACAGTCGAAACAAAACCGACTTCACTCAGACGCAAAATGAATGAAAATGTAGTTGATGTTTAGAAACTTTTACGGTATGACGGAAATGTTTTAATAGTTTCTGCTGGTTGATTTGTCACGGTGACATAAGGAAGGTCGCTAATTTAGTAACTTGCGAATTTCGAAAGCTGAATTGAAGATATTCTTAGCGAACTTACTGATTCTAGTTGTACATGATCTTGTCATGAATTAGTCAGACGAACGTGCAGTTGATTACTTCTGTAAAAGGTATTGTAGCCTCGCCATGGTTGTGTAGATTAATACCTAAATGCGCAAAATAAGATCAGAAAGCAGAAGCTATCACTATCTAATATTTGAAACAATGTTTAGTTTTTGTTCGAAATTATTCTTTACTTGAAACTGTCGTCGTGTGTTACTCGGTGTTATTATTTGCGAGTTTTACCGCCTTCGATAGCAATCTAACTTCTTATGACTCGTGCTATTCACGCGAATATGCCAGGATCAGCATTTGATGAGAACGTCAGTGGCATTCGTAAGGCGGACGTTCCAAATAGAGCGTTCTATGCTGTGGGCGGCATAATTTGGGTCTTTTTGAATTTTCCCTTCTGTTCATTTGCCCGTCACCTTCGTAGACGTCGGCTTCCCTTCGCCGTCTTGCTACAACTTACCCAATTCTCGGTGTACTCCGCTATTATTTCGTTCGCTGATATGCATGTGGCGTATGCTAGTAGGAATCATAGGCAACGTGAGTGGGACCTGAAGATAGGTCCAGTCAGTCGGTTGGTCTGTACGTTCGTTGCATCCTCCTCATACAAGAAAGCGCCCAGGCCCAGCTGCAAGGTAGGATCACCAACCTCCAGTCAGCTGCAAACTGCTCTGCTATTGCTGCTGTCAGGCGAAGGCCTCACCGCAAATACACTAGTTGTAGCGGCAAGAGCAGCTACCATCGAGTCGTCATGCAACTACTCGCGCGGCTATGGACGAAAAAAAGAGGGTTCCATGAGCAGCACTTGCAGGACTTTTTGGCCTATGCTGTTACCGTCGATACAACAACACATTTCCTGTGACGATAAGCGCTTGCACTCCTACTGCTCCTTTGCGACATCCACTCGATGGTTCCCTGGCAGTGCTGACGCGCAGGATGGCCACTAGAGGGACTGTCCGTCTGTATCTGACTGAATTGAACGGCAATAGGCTATCTGAGACGGCGGCGAACGACAGACAGGTGCGAAGCGAGCCAGGTAAGTCAACGAAAAGTTAGAACAATTCCTTGAGTTTTCACTTACAAGGATTTCGATATAAGCCAGATCAAAGAAACGGAAGGGTAGGACTAAGTCATGGTAATCATGGCGTATAGCACGGACGACCAACCCGCCCACAAGGTTGATGCAGTAGTCCCTAGATCATAATACTACGCATATTTGGTTCCATTTAGCTCCTATTTGATATCATTACAAGCTAATATATATATTTGATTCGATGAATCAGAAGAGTTTGTTCCAATGGGTAGTTTCTCAAACATCAATTCTAAACAGTTATCGCTATTGGGGTAGTTTAATAAACGAACGACAAAAGTGTTGTCTAATCAACAAAAGCCAGCTAGGTGTGTTTATGTTTCTGTGGTTCATTTCTAAATTGTGCACCGTTAATATCGACCTCCATTAAACCATATTATTTTTGACATCTAATTTCACTCCCTCTTGCCGCTTTCTGATTTGTCTTAGATAATGAGCAGCATGAACCGCGCATAGAGGTCCATCACTTCGAATCGTGAATAATGAACTTAATTTTGTTTATTGGCCCATTGTCAGCAACGGTGATTTACCCATCAAGCCGTTGATGACACCGCTTTCCCTTCACGCTATGGGTCTGGATCTCGGCAAGGACTGAGGCTGTGTTCAACCTCAAACGACCACGGCTTACATTACCTTTACGTCACGATAACGAGAAGTGACATTAGAAGAAAAACGAATCGGGGGCACGAAGACCGGACCATGGG